>NW_019170100.1:0-136409 GCF_001792695.1 Aspergillus bombycis
AGCTGCCACATGCCGACGCCGGCTGAGCCTAAGCTTAAGGCCACACTGGCGCAGGTGAAGATGGCGCCAGCCCAGGCGAGCCATCCGGTGAGGTAGGAGGCGAATGCGGCATATCTTTTCGGGGCGAGTTCGCTGGCCCAGAAGTATTGTCCGCCAGCGTTGGGCATGGCCGAGGCCAGCTCTGACAGCGTGACGGCGACGCAGGTCGAGACGAAGGCGATCCAGGGAATTCCATAGATGGTCAACACGGTTCCACCTGAGTTGATACCGGTGATCAGCGAGGCGGAGACACCGAACCACGAGTTGGCCAGCGAGAAGGCCACCCCCAGCAAAGATATCACGGAGAAGTTCCGCTGCATGTCCTGAGTGTAGCCCATCTCGGCCAGCCTTCTCCTGTCCGTGTCCAGATTGTCTGCTGCGACGTCGCCATCGGCGGCCGCGGTGACGACCTTGTCTGTTTTGGACGTTCGCATGGCGAATTCCGTAGGGCTGTGGTGCACGGGCTGAAGCAAAGTGTAGCTGCGCGGGCGCAGAGAAAATAGCGTTCTCAAAAACATTGCCGGTTACTATGGGCAGAAGTACAGTTGCATTGGGGAGTGGCGCAAGGGGTTCAATTGGTTGCGATCGACTGGTGGTCAAGATCTGGCCGCGGGTTGTACAGAATTGCTGGTGAAGCTGCTGCTTGGGGAAATCATGCAAGGGCGATGCAGTGTGTTGGGCACGCGACAGCTGGATGGGTAAATAATTATGCGAAAGACCAAAAAAAAAAAAAATAATTTCGATTAAGACAACTGGCTGTGTCAATGCAGTCAATAAGAGCCTAAGTCGACAATACCCCCAAACCACTGGCAACAAGCACAGTGATATGTTCCAGCTATTGAGTGTGTGCAATCGGAGCAAGCAATGGTTAAGGGGAGAATCGGCGAATAAATCAAAGGTAAGTAATTAAACTAGTGCCTTCAGGGAAGCTAATGAAGATTTGGTTCCTTAAGGCGTCTTATGGTCTGTAGCTCGTCGAGACCGTGGTTCAATCAGTGATTGAGACGATTGGATCCCACCATTGGACCGTGCAACCGTGGTAGGGGAGAGTCTCCTGTGGGGTGATGTCGATGGCTGTTCCTCGTATCTTCCCATAGGATCCTTCTCGTTGGCGGCAGGGATAAATACGGCCGGTGTCTCTTGGCCTTTGGCGGCGCCCCTCATGCACGTTGTGGAGATCTCGAAATTTCCCGTTCGAAAGGAACCGTTGAACGATTGGAAAGAAATTTCACAGTATCTGGAACAAATAAATCAGTGGCTGAGATTGGAATGTGTGCCTCTCCTCGCACGTCCCTTACTCGACATCTGGGGATCAAGGGCAGACACCCCCACGTGAGCGATAAGACTGAAACATCAAACTGGTGCTTTGGTTCCTCCTTGCGAGGTTTAAAAGGTCTCCACAGGTGGATCGAACTATGTTTTCTCCTCCATGATTATTGGTAAGTCAGAACCAGACCGAAACGATTAGCTCTATCATTCTATACTACCATGTTGGCTTGAACCGGAGTGATACTAGTCGAAGGTAAGACCTCTTAAGCTGAGGCTTACGTGGTCCTCCAATATATATTGCGCGAGCAAAATTCACTTCGGTCTAGATTTTAGCGTCCGGAGCTTCCGGAATCCGCGACTTATCTGGTTCCTTACGTAGGGCTGACATGCGCCTCTGTATTGAGGGTAGTAGGAATAATCGAGCATGTATAGAAAACACAATGTGGTACCTGCTACGATATTGGCCCATAGAAATCGTTGAAAGAGCAAACATGTCTTTTCTACAAAAGTAACATCGGCCAATTTCACCTTAATTCGAATCAAACCATTCTTGTGCAATAGAAAGTTAAACGGAGCGAATGTCCCGACCCACCATGTCTGGGGCCGGGAGTATCCATGATGGATAACCTCATATGTTGTGATACCAGTATATTAAGTACGAAAGTGTCCCAACCGAAGAACGTAGTGATATAGTAATGCTTGTTGGGAACCAAGTATCACCTTCCTTGAGATAGTGACCAATGTATCATAGATATGCTAGGGCACTCACCCACAGTCCTGTGACTACCCTAAGCCCAAGGTAGTACATTGCCCCTGACCAGGGTGATTCTCCTTGACAGGGTCCACACCATTGCTTTAGAAACAGTCAATACTCTGAGAATACTTCACTTCACTGCCCTTGAGCCAATAGTATTCATGGCTGAGAACATCGGGAGAAGTATATTGGAGGACGCAGGTGTGGAGGTCAAATGTGTGGAGGGGATGCAGCACTGTATCTTTGAAGTCGCTACTGCGGGGCACAAGAATTAGGGATCCTGGCTTGTACCCCACCAGCCGAGATTTGCAGCATCTTTGTACGTTGCTCCACTACGTTACAGTAACAAGAACTGGCGTGCTCTCCGCTTTCCATTGTGAGCCGTAGCAATCTCTTCTTTATCAATACCCTACACAGTTGGCATCTGCCAAACCTAACACATCTTGCCGGACCTGCTTATCATAAGGATCGTGGGGCTCTCTTGAAATCAGAATTGAGATTCAGATAAAGCACAAGGCCAACATCTAAGTAATAGGAAACACTAGTGACAGTGCTTCGAATTTTGACTGGGACACCACAGTTGACTCGAACGTCGTGGCGCGTGAGTTCCATATAGTCGCGAGACATACAAAATACTGAGATTTAATAAGACTTACCAAAAGGATGCCATGTCGTATCCTCCCAGAGCCATAGAAGCAGCTTCTGGGGCCACACTAGCCGCATAGATGTCGAATTAGCCGATGGAACACCAGCATCATTCTTTATCAAGATTGTGCCTGAAGAACGAGGCAAGAATATGGTCCATGGGGAATTCGAATCAATGACGGCCATATATACCCTGCTTCCAGGCTTTGCACCGAGGCCCATAGCATGGGGAACATACAATGATACACCAGACATTCATTTCTTTTTATGTGAGTATCGAGAAATGACGCATGAGATGCCAGATCCGCATAAATTTGCTGCGCGCCTCGCGGCTGTCCATCAGAACAGTACGTCACCGACGGGGAAATTTGGCTTCCACACGACTACATACAGTGGTAATTTACCACAAATTAATGAGTGGGAAGATAGCTGGGAGGTTTTCTTCACGAAGAATATGAAGATGGCCCTCGATCTAGAAATCAAGGCAAAAGGGCCAGACCCAGAACTAGATCACCTAATTCCGATCCTCTTTGACAAGGTTATACCACGTCTACTGCGTCCGCTTGAATCAGATGGTCGGTCTGTAAAACCCTCACTCGTCCATGGAGATCTCTGGTATGGAAACTCTGGAATTGACGTACCAACCGGCGAGTCTCTTGTGTTTGACGCCTGTTCCTTCTACGCGCATAACGAATGTATGTTGTGCCATTTGGCTACCACATACACAATGTTCGAGCTGACGTGTTGGATGCTATGTAGATGAGTTTGGCCAGTGGCGGCCAGTCTGTAACCGATTTGGTGAGGAATACTTGGCAGCATATCACTCGTACGTACAGAAATCGGCCTCTGAAGAAGATTATGATGGCCGTCTAGACCTGTACAAGCTGTGAGCATACGACGATCCGAAACTAAACTGCCATTGAGTGCTGACCCTGTGATAGGAGATTCAATACCCAAGTCTCTGCCCTCTTTACAGAGAATCAAGCACTCAGAGAGCAGTAAGAGTTCATTCCAATTCGCGGGTACACTTTGCACTAAAAAAGCTGCTAGGATGCTCAACGATATGAAGGACCTTGTCCAGAGATATGGTTAAATCAAATCGCCCAGTGTAGTCAAGCTTATACTGGCCTTCTTTGTGCTAAACGGAAGTCAAATAAATATTTAGCCCATAAGGCTGTCACAGACAGCTACAGATGCATATAGATATACCAGTCTTTTTGCGATGTAGGAAATAATAAGTGACATGGAGTCACCATAGCGCCTCGGATGCTTCCACGCGGGCTTTCAACGGAGAGATACTACGCCCAACAGGCAAGAATAAAATGGTTAATATGACAAACGCCGGAGGAGGAGGGCCGAAATGAGGGGAATTCGACAAGGCTGAGAGCTCCCATGCGCTTCGATACCCGATGGTGGGGTTCCAGCACTTCTGGAGATTCAAACATCAAAATTGCCCACCAACGCTCGAGAACCGTACGTGCTTCCCAAATATCTTCTATCAAGTCCTCCTTCACTGCACCCATGGCCTCCAAAAAGACGGAAATCATCCCCTCTAGTTCCTCCCCATATCTTTACTCTCCTCTACCGGAAGGCCATATCCGCTTACTCCGGCTGATGCCACATCAGGATAGACATGCCCCAATACAATGCCAACTATTTGACTATCCTCTCCACGACTCAGCAGTAGGGACCCATCGATACGAGGCTTTGTCGTATGTATGGGGTGCCCCAGAAAAGCCTCACTTTATTTTCCTCGATAAAGGCAGTTTATCTGTCACCACGAATCTCCATGCGGCGTTATTGCACCTTCGAGATCACTTTATTGAACGTGTGATATGGATAGATGCGATATGTATTAATCAAAATGATACAGACGAACGGCGCGGTCAGGTTCAGTTTATGGCCAAAATATATGCCAAAGCGAGCTGTGTAGTAGTCTGGCTTGAAGATGAGGCCACTAGCATCGATGATGACCAGATTTCCGATGAAGGCGGTAGAGCCCTGGAGGTAATACGCAAGGCTGCAAACGCTCATTATCGTGTGGGCATAGACGACGAGAAAGCAGTCCTCGCACTTCTTTGGCGGCCATGGTTCCGGCGTGTCTGGGTAAGATAGCAAGCAATTGAAAGAATTTGGAGAAGGTATTGACAGCTTTAGGTGCTTCAAGAGATTGCTGCAGCGCGACATGTCCTGATTGCATGTCATTCCGCCGAAATTGACGGACATGCCTTCTCTTCCGGTTTGACAGCACTGCAGGACATCATTACCAATGCAGACATGCGAAATCGGATAGACACGGCAGTCTTTCTAATAAAAAATGCGACATTACGATCTAAGCGCGTGATGGCTCGTTCTGATCGATTTTCCCTTCACATACGCCCTATAGCAGACCTAATAACCATGTATCACAACTGTGAGGCTACTGATCGTCGGGACAAGATTTATGCTCTGCTAGGCATGAGCTCCGATACTCATGCTCCGGCGGCCATATTGCCCGACTATACCGTACCATGGAAGGATGCCCTCTGTCGACTCATCAAGTTTTATATTGGTACGCAGGCATGTGTACAGACATGGGATGATGAGGATATTGCAGTGATCAGGGGTAAAGGCTGTGTTCTTGGCGTAGTTAGTCAGGTGAAGCTGAACTCATCCAAAGACGACCCATGGGATGATAGCTACGATGCATGTGTCACTGTACAGATGACGGGTGAGCATTCGAAAGGCGAGGTGGTTCCATGGGAGTTAATTAAATGGCCAGGGTTGGTCAGAGAAGGCGATATCGTCTGTCTCTTACAAGGAGCGTCTAGACCTACACTTATAAGACCATATGATGATCACTGTGTCGTTATAACACTTGGCTTCGTTCCGGTCGACGCAGCTCACTCGGCCTTTTTGCCAACGGAACTCAAATGGGGGAGACTCGATGGGTGGAACGGCTTTCTACGGTCGGTAGCGGTATATACTCGGAATTTTCTGCTTGTCTGGGACCATCAGGAGTCCTCGGGAATACTTGAGAATGGAAAAGATAGGAGATGGCTTATGGATAGCCGAGTACCTGAAGATGCAAAGAAAACGTTGGAAGTTGAATTGCCCAAGCTACATAGATTGCAGAATCTTGGACTAATATTGGTTGATTCGGAGGAGTTTGAACAGGCGTTGGAGAACTTTCCACAATCGCTGGACCTCTATGGCCCGAAAGCCGAGAAGGCCTATTTACCTATATTCACAGAAATGATGAAAATCGCCATGTCATCCAGACGTCGAGGTCTGCCCGAGCAGGCGGAAAGACTGGAGAACATGGTGAATATAGCACGAAGACGAGGAGACTTCGCTGTGATTAAGGAAGAAACCATAGTTCGAATGGTGACATTATCCATCGACAATATCGGGCTGGTGAGATTTCTTTTTACTCAAAGAGGGGACGAAGTCCTGATAACCGAAAAAGTGCTTGAAGAAGCTGCCAGAAATCCAACCTGCGGCGATCGACTTATGACCCTCATAATTGAGCAATTCTTGCCAGAGGTCCAATTAACAGAAAAGGTCCTTCTGGCAGCGGCGAAAAATCCACGCCGTGATATAATGAGAGCAATATGTAACTTATGAAGGAACGAGTTCAAGACCACTGAAAACATACTCACGGCGGCAGTGTCAAATCAAAAGAGGATAGTTACTACTTAATGCCATTCTGCTCGATACAAGACGAGAGTGATTCTTAGTTGCGCCGAAAGTGGACAAGCATTGAGTTCAAGCTTATTCCAGAACATGCGCAGGTCGAGTAGTACTCTATGCAGATTGGGTGCGATCACGTCTACAACCTTGTATGTAAGCCTTCTCACATTAGCGGCATTGACTCTTGAGGTCGTATGAGAAGCAGAGCAAGGCGTTAGATAAATATCCCCCCACGAGGTTACATGCCATGGGGCTGCTCCCGTCAAATTCCATAATATCGTCGAACAACTCTTGTGTTTCTGTGGCCATGTAGTGAAGGCTTGCGAAGCCCCAAAATACCCGGGAGCATGTGAATTGAAGAACCGAATCCCTTCGTTTGGAAACATATTGTTGCCCATCAATACTATCTCGAGACAGTTTACGCCTGGAAGTACCGCATGATGAAGTGTTCCCCTTGAAGTTCTGATTGGGGTTACCAAGTGGTGATCCAACAAAGGAAGATTGTTTGGCATTCCGAGTCACGTGATTCTTTGCAGAATAACAGCCATTAGGCTTCTCCGAAAATAAGCATATACAATGTCAGATGATCAGGGTACATAGAAAAGTGTAGTCTCCTGGATGGGCGCCGCATTGCGGTACAGTTCCTCCGAGTCTGATGCTGGTGATATAATGAAGGGTCGATGCGAGCCACTCCTCCACAGCGTCATCCGGGACTTCATAAACTAGAATCAGCTTCGAGGATTGATCTAATCAATGACAGCGCTCAGGGAAGAATAATCCATGTCATTTAGTTGATAGTAGCTACTAGTAGAGTGAACCTAGTTGGCATGTTTGTTATGCACGGGATTGTTCCAAGTATGCTTTTATGAAAACTTTCCAGATAATGCCTTCATATCGATATGTAATAAATGTCATTGATAGCTGCGTGCGTGATTCTTCAAAAGGCCAAATCCCCCTGTCAACCAATTAACATTCTATTAACCCATCCTTATATAAATATCTAGTCGTGCGGCACTCTCCGGTGGCGCGGAATCTGCAGCCGAGCGCCAAAACTGTCAATTCCAGTACATAGATATATCATAAGTGAAAGGCAATGGGATCACCAATCAAATGCAATATTCACAGTGCGCCTTTCTTGTTACGACTTCCCCACTGCGTTCGTGGCCGTCCTATCTCCTTCTAGTTATTTTTTATAGGCCTCTAATCCCAGCAATATTATGGGGCATGGTTAAGGAAATCGAGGGGAAAACGCGACCACAAAGATCACGGAGACAGCTTGGCCGTCGTCAGGGTACGAAATAAGACCATCACCGAAGATCTTGAGGCCAAAAGTATATTCGATACCGTTGAAGATGCATACACTTCGATCCTCGCGAGCCGGGTAGAGACCACGGCAGTTCAGCAAAGACAGAACGGAGGAATCATGACACCCCAGGTTTCAATATCATTACCAAACCCAGGTTTATTACACGGGTAAAACCGCAGCAGAAGTAGATCGGGCTATCATTGCATCCATAATGTCATGATGATCAGCAGCTGCACGGGCGTTTCATGACCGACGTTGAAGATCATTTAATTTCAATCATACGATTTCCCCGATCATGCCACACTAAGGATCACATCACTGACTCTCCACAACCCCAAGTCCAACCGATTGAGCCCAAGATATATAACCAATGCTCTCGTCAACCCCATTCAGAACTCTAATTTCCCCAAGATTTCCATTCCCAAGTTGAGCAAGTTCCACCCCATACAAAGACAATCTTACGGTTTACGGTTTACGGCTTACCCCATGGATACATCCACCACCCCGTCCGCACCACAGCGCCCGCACTTCAAGCGGCCTGTGTACGTTCCCCCCGTGAAGGGAAATATTGGTAAATGGTATGTTATCTTCACTTCTGGCGCCCTGGTTCATCGAGCATCGGAAGAACATGGCTCTAACATGTGGTGAATCCAGGTACCTCCCAACCATGGGGATGATAGCCCTCGGTAAACCGCCCTCTTTTCTCTTCACCCTCGATAAATCCACCCAAACACACCCCATCTAACAATACAATGTCAGGCTTCGGTGTCTACAATTACTTCAACGCTCCCACTCCCGCACACAACCCCGAGGAAACAGAGCGCCTCCGCCGAAACAAAGCATTGATGGACGCATACGGAGACAAGGAGACCTTACAAGACATCGAGCGCGCGTTCGCCCTCTATGAGATTCAGTAGTCTCTGGTTTCCCAATGAATGATGACGATCTCGAACTGGTTCTGATAGGATAGGGTTCTGCATTTGTGGAGTTTGGGTGCTTGTAGCGAGTGGTTACTGCGTTTTGATTTTTTTTTTCTCTTTTTTAACGTGAGATCTGGGATCTAGGTAGTATGCTGGCATATGAGTTAATTATATCCTTTTTTGTCTTCCATTTTTTTTATGATGGCTTTGCTTGGTTTGAGTGAGGTAGTGGTTGTCGATTGTCCAATCGATGGCTTTGGTAACCCTCTCTTCTGTACTCTGCTGCAGCCCTCAGGCCATTGGTTTCGTAATACACTGGGTCAGGGTCATTTTGGACTCTTCTGATTCGGTGGTATACACAGCGATGCTATCGTCGTTCGGACTCTATTCGTCGCCTGGGCATAAAGGTCATGCAACGTCACACCCAAGAACAAGACACCCCTCAGTGACAGGGAATAGATACCACTCTACCGACATTAAGTTACATAGACCGACCGACCTAGCTAAGTCTCGGTCTCAACCCTCGGTCCCGTGAAATTCCTGCGTCCGTCCACGATCCACTGCACCACCGACACCAGGACAATAATCCCGAATGCAACGATACAGTAATCTACACATGTCAGCAGCAGTCACATCAGATAGAACTAGAAGATCTCGTAGGATACACTTACTCATGCTACTCCCCGTCACCGGACGAGAAGGAGGGAACAGGAACAAGACGGTCGTGAGAGCGATATAAGACAGGGAGATCTACGTATGTACACCATTAGTTGACGCCAGGGACAAAGGTAGACGCTATGAAAACTGACAATGTCAATCACCCATCCGATCGCATTCGGGATCCGGAATTTCCGATCGGGTAATGTCTTCCGTCCGCGGAGGCAGTTGACTGCGATCGGCATGGCGTAGGATAGATCCAGTGCTACGACGGATGAGGAGACGATGGCGTTGAAGGCGCTGTTGTTTTTTTTTAGCCGAGTATTATATATTGTCAATGTATATGGAACGTACCTGGAAGACCCGAGGAAGATCAGACCGAATATGATCACGACCAGCGTTGTCAAAGCCAGTGCATTCAAAGGCAGCCCGAGTCTCTGATGGACATGGGCGAAGAAGCGCGAGGCGGGGAGCCCACCGTCCCTTGAGAAAGTGAGTAGTTCGTCCGGGTCATGAAACATAGGGCTAGGAGCTCACCGAGCGAATGCGAAGATCATCCGGCTGCTCGTTGTCATTACGCTGAGCAAGGCGAAGATCAGACAAACGAGGGGTAGCCTATCAAGTTAGTTGACCTGTCGATTTGAGGGACGTCAGAGACAAACAAACATACATGAGTAGGCATATCGCGCCTGCGGTGTTCTGGGTCGCGTGGAGGAGGATCTGCAGCAAGGGCCCTGCTTTTGAGCTCACCACATCGGTGATGTCGCCTGCGACGAAGAGCAGCACGATGAGGAACACGGAGCCGGTGAAGGTGCCGATTCCAACACAGGTTAACATGACCTTGGGTCCTTTGATGGATGGATTCGGGATTTCTGTCGGCCAGTGAGGGTTAGCCTTGTCGCGTGATAAGGCACGGGGTTAGGTGTACCCTCGATCATATGTACCACGGCATCCTAACAAGATTAGCAATATGATAGATATTGGAAGGTAGAGTCAACCTACAAATGCGGTGACTCCCAATCCTCCTTGGAGAAGCTAAAGAATCAGTATGTTTCATTCTCAGCGAGTCGGGATGGGAGACAAACCCCCAGTAGCCACGCCACGCCATCAGGCCCTGACAATCATTAGCGACGTTCTATCTCTCGGGAATCGGAAACTTACAGCCAGTTTGGTTCACGAAGTCACAGAATACGAAACTATCCCATTAGCCAATGAATCTCAGTCCCGAGGGTATACTTACTAGGCAGAGTTATAGTCCGGGGAAGCGCACGCCAGCACAGTGATAGAAACCAGAACAAAACCGCCAATCGACCAAGTAACTACCAAATTAGCACCGAGCGTATACGGCCCCAGGCATACATACAAGCGCCACGATAGATGAGTGGAAGCACGGAATTCATGAACGCGTTAATAACGAACGCGCCCAACGTGAGGCCCACGTAGATGAGAAACTGCTGCCATCGCTGCCATTCAAAGTCCTAGCCACGATGAGCGACATATCTAACATGGATAAGACAGGCCTACCGGATAAACCGCGGAGACTACTCCCGCAATCAACTGGCTTGAAAGAAGGGCGTTGGTGGCCACCAGCGCAACCTATAGGGTTAATTTCGCTGCTGAGCCTAATCTTCAACGAGGCACTTACCCATCCCGCGACGTTAACCCAGCCGGTAATCCAAGACAGGATCGGAACCCATTGCGGCCAAGACACTGCCCTGTTTAGCGTGCGGAAAGAACTTGATGTGTTCGGCCAACATACCAACTGACGACATTAGTGAGACGGTTGTATGCAAGGGATAGACTACTTACCAGCTACCCAATGATATTGTCCACCCGCCCTAACATGCAATCACAGGTAAGCCTCCCTCGTTCTATCTCGTATTTCTTCGTTGGTTTTTTTTTTTTTTTTGCTTTGCGAAATTGCCAAGACTCACGTTGGGAATGCCGAGAGAAATTCAGCCAGGGAGGCTGCGATGCACAGGTTGCAAGTGCCAGCTGTTACCAGACCTACAAGCCGTAAGCGATATACAAAAACAATTTTGTACTGAGAAACTCACCCCAGATCACACTGGTACTGCCACCCGATGTCAGACTAATCGATAAACTCGCAGAGAGGGCCGTCCAAGACTATGATTCGTCAGAGAGGACTATCCAGGGATGGGGGGAAAACTTACATTAAGCACCGCAAATGCTAAGCCAAGCATAGAACTAAAAACACGAATCAGCATTTAGCCGGTCAGCCAGATTCCTGGGATCAACTTACAGGGTGGAAAAATTCCGATGCAGTTCCGGCTTATGGCCCATACGAGCCAGCTGCGCATCGTCTTCCGGTACATATTCGGCCTTTCTTTCCTCCATGGCGGTCAATGAAAGTATGGGAGAAAGGGAGTTGCGTGGCGGAACCGTACTTGCAGCGTTGACAGATATTAATATTGAAGTAACGCTACCTTGGTTTATTGAGAAACCAAGATGGAAACGGAATGTCCAACCTCGGATGCGGGGAAGCTAGGGCTTGCCGGCTTGACTGAATTGGCCTTGATAAAAGACGAGTCATCTCGCTGCAGCAATGGATCTGATTTGCCAACGAGAACTTAAGGCGGGCCCCATCCAAGGGTCAATGATTAGAGCAAGCGGCTAGCTGTTCATCAACTAATTAACCCACTATTTAAGCATCGTGACTGGCCCAGCCAAATGCTTATCAACCCTCCCACATGACAAGAGGTTCAATCCGCCTGGACTTACCCATCTGGTGCTAAACTTCCTGACCACCAGCCTAAACGTCTACTGACTAGTTGGCTATCATGCCAAGACTGTCCTGCTGATCACAGGCTGCTGCATATCGCCTCACGGGCGATCTGGTGAGCTGGTGCAGAGATAACCCATTGTCCCAGTCACTGAACGCCAAGCGAAGGTCATGTACCAAGATATGGGCTGCCCAGTGCAGCCAGTAGGGGTTACAAAAGCTCTGCGTAGCGCTGTCGGATTCCGTTCAGAACCAAACATCGTGTAAGCTTTAGACAACATGCATTTCACGTTGTCGATATGTTCGAGTCTCTTACTAGCCACGGGAACAATAAAGTCGGCCTTCGCTCATGTCGCACAACCTCCACCCGAGGATAGAATATGTACAGAAACCACAGTGGCAATCCTGTAAGACAATAATAACCTTCTTCGTGGTGCGGCAGGGGTCTAACGTAACCCAGCGGAGGTGGAATGGCCGGTATCACGGCAGCAGTAAGTGCATCATCGAGGCTACCAACAAGCCCCGAAAAGGATAGTAGGATAATTATTCATTGACTTAATTTCCTAGCAAGCTTTATCAAACGCATCGATTCACGACTTCGTCATTTTGGAATATCGAAATACTATTGGCGGGCGCGTATGGAGTACAGACTTCGGTCAGGACAAGAATGGGAATCCTTACGTGATAGAATTTGGTGCGAATTGGGTATGCTCATATCGCTTTTCTCGAAAGGCAATCTTGCTAAGCTATCAGCGCAGTTACACGGTGTTGGAACAAGTAGAGCAGGTAAGTGCCCTTGATCCATGTATGTGGCCTTCTTTAACTTCAGGAAGAGAACCCACTCGTAACACTGGTACGGTACAGAGCTTTCCCTCTCGTTCTATATGTAACTGACAGGATCCTACCTTGACAGGCCAACAAACATAGACTCAAGAACACACCGGACAATTTCAGCTCCGTTCTCACATATGACGAGACCGGCTACAGCGACTACCAACATCTGTTAGACGCCATCAGCGACGTCAAGGATGTGGCCTACAGAGATGCGGGACGGATGCTATTAGACAATATTCAAGATAACAATGCGCGTACCGGATTTGCTATGGCGGGCTGGAACCCCCGGCGCGACGATATGAAGGCACAAGCAGTGGAATGGTGGAATTGGGGTACGAAGCGCATGGGAGGACAAGACGTCGCGATAACCCTAACTAACCAGTAATTCACAGACTGGGAATGCGCAGCCAGCCCTGAATCCAGTTCATTCATTTTCGGAGTAGCCGCCGAGAATCTCACATTCAACCAATTTGGTGAAGATAACCACATGGTGGTGGATCCTCGTGGGTACAGTACAATCATCGAACGCGAGGCGTCAACCTTCCTCCACAGAGAAGTCCAAGACCGTCGGCTCCGGCTCAACACTCAAGTGACCGATATTGAATATTCCAGAAAAGGTGTCAAAATCACCAACAACGATGGCAGTTGTGTCAGTGCAGCATATGCCATTTGCACGTTTTCTCTGGGCGTGCTACAGAACGATGTCGTACAGTTCCACCCGGCCTTGCCCAAATGGAAACAAACTGCTATTCAGAAGTTCACCATGGGGACATACACCAAGATCTTTCTGCAGTTTGATGAGACGTTTTGGCCATCTGACACGCAATTTTTCCTCTATGCGTCGCCTACCACCCGCGGGTACTACCCGGTATTCCAATCGCTTTCGAAAGACAGCTTCATGCCTGGGTCTCATATCCTGTTCGTGACTGTCGTAGAAGAGCAGGCATACCGTGTAGAGAGACAGACCAACGAGCAAACCAGAGAGGAGGTCCTCGCTGTGCTCCGCGAGATGTTTCCAGAGAAGCGAATACCCGAGCCCACCGCATTCGTATATCCCCGATGGAATAACGAGCCCTGGGCGTACGGTAGCTACTCCAACTGGCCAGTGGGAACCACACTAGAGATGCATCAGAATCTACGTGCCAATGTAGACCGGCTGTGGTTCGCCGGCGAGGCGACCAGCGCATCTTATTTCGGATTTTTGCACGGTGCGTGGTTTGAGGGCCGCGAGGCGGGCGAACAAATCGCTGCGATGTTGCAGGATCGATGTTCGACTGCTCGTGATAGAGAAACCTGCGGAGATCGTACCCATTATGATGTTTTGCATGGCACGACGCCAACAGATGCGTATACCGTCATCAATGGATGGCCGGTTAACAGTACGGATCTATGATCAGTGGACTATACCTACGGTGCATGGACTAATATAGCGCGGTGATGCTATCCATTGTTGGTTAATAACTAGTTCAATTCATATAAAGGAAGGTTGTATCGAGACTAATAGAACAATATTGCATTGGTATTAGTCTAGGCAGTTGGCTCTACAGAGTACGTATGGCATATTTAGAGTGATGTAGAACTCATATCTCCGACTAGTCTTTCACAGCAGCTGGGCGGCTGGCCTAATGGTAAGGCGCTAGATTTCGGCTCTAGAGATTGCAGGTTCGATCCCTGCGTCGCTCGCGCTTTCTTTTTTTCTGCAACATCTGTTTTTGCCCTCACACCTTTTTTCTCGCATTTCTCTTGTATTCTTCTTCTTTTCCTTTTTTTTTTACCAATTTATCTTTCCTATTCTTTCTTCCTATGCCGTAATTTCCCGCGGCTACGTCAATAGTATAAAATACTGTGATTGTTTGTTGATTCATGACTTGATGTCTCCTAACTTGACGGTCGGGGAAATATATAACACATAACTAAACCGTACAATTTATGAACTACTAGTACTACTACTACCACCACTACAACTTCTTTTTCTTGAATATCTGCTATTGCTTCACAGTAAAACCTTAGACCTCATCTTTCTAATTTTTCTTTTATTTCCCCCATTCTTGTTTCTCGATCTAGAATTCAAGGCCCAGGTCCATAATACTGGTACTGGTTGGCTGACCGCCCTTAAGCAATCGTCCATCATGAGCATCCATTCGGCTTACCTCTTTGGGACTAGAGCCAAGAACTGCCGGCACATACCTAGGAAAGCAGAATGCAGCAGGCGGTCAGCGTCTTTTGATGTATATCCTCGTCTGATATTGTGGATAACCCAGTAGATAAGGAAAAAAAAAAACAAAAAAAAAACAAAAAAAACAAGCATTATTGATACCTCGAATGTATCATCCTACATACTGTATATTATTCTACCTTACACAAGGTTGAGCTACACGGTGACTTTACGCCACTGTCCTTGCCCCGCATCTTCCTCTCGGAGTCCTGCCATCCAACATGTTCAAGAGATGGGCTGTGCAATGAACCCTGATAAAAGCAAGTTTGCTGGAGACATATACTGACATACCAGACATCCGCTTATACACACATATACATATACATATACTCATATGAATTACCTAGTAATAAGTACCACGGATCACCCAATCGATCCAACCCCCCCACTCTATAAATTACACCAAACAAACAAACAAAAAATAAAATCAATGCTGTCTAGCATTAACACTCGGACTCGAATACCTGCCGTGAAAGACATGATACTCGGTCGTGACGGAGATGCCCGGATGTTCATCCACGGGAGGCGAAGCAGCATCTTTCACCAACTCATCCTCAGAGTCGTGTCTCGACAGCCCCGAGGGCGAACCATGGCCGTCCGTGACAGCGTTCGACGCTACCGACGCCGTCACCTTATTCAGGGGACCCGACTTCACTGGCCCGTGGGAGTGCGACAGTTCGTACGCTCGGCTGCTGTAGTACGTCCCGCTGCGAGACTTCGAACCAAAAAAAGAGTGCGCAGCACGGGCAGCGAGTTGGCGATGATTGCGATCGCGGTTTCGATCATGGACACCGTGCAGGTGATCATTTGTTTGTTTTGCCAGGAGAAGATGGCGCGGATTACTGTGTTTTTTTTTTTTGGGTGGTTAGTTTGGGTTGGGTTGAGTGGAAGGGGAGTGAGAACTTGGAGGGGAGGGGGCACGTACTGCTTGTGATCACGACCATGATACCGAGCAGGAAGATGGACATTACGCCCAGCTTTTGTTTGAATGGCATGCGGAGGCGGAGGACTTGCGAGATCGGAAGACAGATGACTGTGGTGGACTGTTAGTGAGGTTTTGTCGGGTTGGTGATGGGGGGGGGGGGTAACTCACTGATTACATCACTGAAGATGTTGACTGTAGTTTTGGGGGGTTTGAGGTTAGTGGGGGTTTCTGATATGAAAGGATGTGTAGGCTGCGACTACGTACACAAGATGGTGATCCAGTAATTGATCCGGGACTGCTTCTTCGAACATGCCCCTGTGCATTTGTTAGCTTGTGCGGGTTTACTGACGCTCGTGTCGGGCAAAGCTCACGGTCTGGGTTATCCATATCCCAAATGCGGTCGACAGGGAAGCACTTGAAGATGATATTAAGAAAGATAGTGAGCCACGTAGCGGCCAGCAAGACGAGGACGACGTTGTAGATTCGTTGGTAGTGGGTTCGATCCGCCAGACGTTTGTAGAAGCAAACCTGCATGCGCAACTGGTTAGTCCACAGCCCTGATCTCCATCGCGGTCAAGAGTACGAACCATGCCGACTTTGATCAGCCACAGAGAAGTCACATAAAGGGTAGAGCCTGGAATGATCATCTATCACAGACGGTCAGCGTGCGATGCCACAAATCCGGTTGTCTAAGGTGCCACCAACCTTCATCATATTGATCATATCCGATTTCGATGCATTGGCCCTGTCCGTCATGCCTAAACAGCAAAGAACCGTCAGAAACCTCTCTCTCCATGCATATCCGAGCCCAACCCACACACAACTTACCCCAATTGAACATGAGATGCTGGATGATCAGATCACCGATCAAACACACACACGCCGCCGCGACGAGGTAGTCGTCGATGTAAAACTTGCTGAACCTCCGCCATCGCACTACCAACCGCGTAACAAAGACGACACATGCGACAATCGTACAGATGTACCATCCGACCTATAACGTGCGCGCCAGAAGTGATCGTCAGTTCACCGGTTCCCGTGCCGATCAAATGCGCTCCACGCGGAGAGAGAAAACATAAAAAAAAAAGACACATACCACCTGTCCGACTCCCGGGGGAGCCATAGGGACGATCTGCAGGCGTTCCCACCGTTATGAAAGAGCGAACGAAGGACTGGCTGCCATTTAAACAGTTGGAACGAGTGAAAGCCGTAGGGGCGACGAAAGAGAGCGAAGGGGCCTTCAATTGTAACGTTAGTGTGCGAAAGACAGAGATTTTTAATACATTGCCAACCTTGATAATATGGACCTGTTTTTGCGCCTCAATTACACTTTGTGGAATCTTGCCAGCGGACAGGGAATCGATGCCTCTCTCCCACTGGTCCAGATAGCATGGCTCGATTAGAGAAATCTGACGATGGCGAAGCTTATTCCTAGACAGTGCTAGGGCCTGATCGGGATACGCCGATGCTATTGGGCAACTATGAGTATGTGTTTTTCACGAGCGAGTAGCATTCTTGGAAGGGCCTAATAGTCTGTATAAACTTCCACGGTTCCGACAGCTCGGGATGGCTGGACGGAGTGGAGATGTTTCCACTCAAACGATGTCCAGGTTGCCGGATACGGACAGTGCCGGGAGCACAGGCTTGGATCATGAAATCATGGACCGAGTTGATTACTACGCTACTCCAAGTCTCCAACATGAGACACGAGGTTACATAGCCTGCAAGATGTCCTGTGGTTTCGGAACACACATCTAATTTCCCTTTTTCTCGGCGCTTATACGAACCCGCCAACGACACTGTTTTCTATGTTTGAGTCTTAGAAATACACTTCTGCCCCTGCGCAGATTTGCATCATGAAAGTCAAATATTAGCTGATAGCGGAGCATCTTAACATAAGCCTCCAACTGGGCTATCCATACACAATAGTGCGACATGGGGACCTTTAGGATATAGGGAGAGGCGGCCGAAATTCCTTTACAGAAAGGGGAGAGTTTAGAGATAGGAGAAAGCACAAAATCAGTTAGATCCAGCGGGAATACACCAATGCAGGGACAACAATCGATCTCGATGGATGCGCGCTATTCTAGAAATTCCATATGCCGAGGCTCCAAGACCGACACTAGGCAGTCAGGTTAATAAATGGGAAAAACTTCGGCAGAACGAACTTCTGGTACGGAGTACAACTGCCCCGTTCATTCTGCTGGTTTATTTCACCTGCCCGTATCCCGGATCCTTCCCGAGTCTGCCGTCGAGAACGGAGTCCAATTTCTGGTTTTGGCTAACATCTCTATGTAAAGTTTGTAAAGGATTTGCCCGAGCTATATTTACATGTCATTATCAACACGGGAACGAGGTGGTTTTGGTGGCTATGATGATGGCGGCTGAGGAAAATTAGGGTTAACTAGGGGCACTAGGGTTAACTAGGGATGCTACCCTACCGGCGACCGAAAATGTTTTCAGTCCGTGATTATGGATCCATCGCCCCACTGTCTACTGTCCAATTGATCGTGAGCCAGAGTGAAACACGTGGCGCTGTACCTGAATCGATCCTTCTACACGAGATTCTTCATGCAGGATTTTTCTTAGCGGGAATAGCGGAAAGGCCTGGTCCTCTGGTCTGCCTGAGGATCATGCAATCCTTCGCATTGGGGTCCACTAGCCCAAATTTAATATGGAGTAAAAAACGCGCAACTGCCGGTCGTATTCATGGTTTTAATTTATAATTGACAGTTAATTAAACCTGTCTAAATGGGTATATGTCTAATTAATGCTGCATGCTAATGTCTAAGTGCCGATGATAAAGAAATTTAGGAGGATGCGGCCAGGGTGACCGGGTTCTGGACCACCGGGTACTTGGGGATGTTGGGGTTGAACACGGATTGGCAGCGGCCGTTGTAGTCGCCGGTGCTTCCGATTTCAATGGCCAGCTCGTTGCCAGGAACACCGAGCTTCGCCAAGGGCCCGTTGGTGGGCTTGGCTTGGTCCCAGCCAGGTCCCGCGCTGGGGTTCTTGATCCAGGCAACAAACCAGTCGTTCATGTAATCAGCCAACGCCTGCTCCGCCTCTGTAACGTCGGTCAGTTTCGAGAAACACTCGTTGCCTCCGTGGAAGAAAGGCACTTCGCTTCCGTGCGATGCGCCGATGCCTGAGATGCCTATGACGTTGTCGTAATCACCGAACCAACGGTACACCCAGGTAGGCTGCTCGTTGGCACGGACGTCGATCAGGTAGTCGGTGGGACAGAAGAATCGAGCGTCTCCGTAGGAGGCGCCGCTCATGAGGGAGACCGTTTCATAGTCCGAGGCGTTGTAGGCTGCCAGGAGCTCGTCATCCGGCACATGGGCCATGTCGGCATCGAAGGTGTTGATCCATTTGGAGAAATCGGTGTTCTCGCTGGAGTAAACCATACCGAAGAGCTTGCCCTCCTGGTCGGAGTTGCCGACAATCAAGGGGACCGACTTGGGGTAGTTGCCAGCGGTGAAGCGCGACTTGTAGTCAGCGAAGCGGGTGATGTTATCCACAATCGGGGAGAACCAGGTGTTGGAGGTCGAGTTGAAGTAGGACGTCTGGATTCCGTACACATCTACCTCACGAAGACAATCCAGAGTCGGGTTGCTGGAGTCACAGCTGAGTGTAACACCGGCGGCTTCAATGTCCTGAGCCACTTGGGTCAAGGCGACGCCGGAAGGGGCGATGGCGGGTCCCGACTCGGCATTGGCGGACATTTCGATGGCGCCCGCCAGGAATGTCTTGGGATGATTCCACAGGTAATGATCAACCTGCACCACGATCGGCTTAGCCACCCGGGACAATATTCCGTGCCGACTGTCCATTTGGACCGAAGGATTTTGTGAGATTAGTACTTACATGAACACTGCCGGAGGAGTGACCACCCAAAACAATGCGGGTCTTATCACCACCAAATCCTGTGAAGGCAAAAAATGTTACCGCATGGCCAAGGGGACAGACAAGAATGCTGACGACATACCTCTGATATTGTCGTAAACCCATTGCAACGCCATCTCGATATCGAGGATGCCGAAGTTCTGCGACTGGCCGTCGAGCTCGGGAGCGTTGGGAGAAGCATAAATGCTCTCACGGTAGTTGACGTTTACGTAGATCACATCCTTGCGAGCGAAGTTGTGTCCCTGCCACTGAGCATTGCTATTGCCACCAGTGACCATCGCACCACCATAGATGTAGACAAAGACCTGCTCATTGGTTAGAAGATCTTCTATCGAAGCCCCGAATAGAGAGTGGAGGAACTAACGGGTAGGTTAGAGCCGTTCTGAGGGGTCCAGATCTGCAAAGTAATTTGGTCAGTATTCATTGGACAAAAGCAAGATCAATACCGGATATAATACATTTAGGTTCAAGCAGTCCTCGCCCTGGGCAACGATTTTGTTGCCGGACATAGCCTGCGCACACGAAGGGCCATAGGAGGTCGCATCGAACTCAGCCGTAGCGGACTTGGTTAAGCTCTGAGGAGCCTTCCACCGATTCTGACCCGCAGTCGATTGCGCAAAGGGGATTCCCAGAAAAACATTGGTGTCGCTCTCCACAAATCCCCTGACCAGACCTTGCTCGGTCAAGACCGAGGGCGTGCCGTTGAAGGTGGCGCCAGCACGGCCTTCCAAAAGAGCGACAGCAGTGATAGCGAGGCAGGCTGCCCGCTCAAGAAGATCCCAAATGACACCCATGGTGAAATCCCTTCAAGACAGGAGTATTTGGCGAACCGAAAGAGGAGGAATAAGGGGATGAAGAAAGTCGGTCCCGCGACTATTTAAACTAATTCTACTTTATGCTTTCGGGGCTGGACCGGCCGGAAGAAGAAAACCGCGTTTGGCCTCCTTAACCCTAGTTCGAGTTCGAATCCTGCCGTTCTTTTCCACCGATTCTCCATTCTGGTTCTACCAATCGAGTGCCCCAGCAGCGTTTGACATCGGCTAATCGATTGTCTCAGCCACGTGGTAGCGATAAACTGGGCCTTGATCTAATGCATTATAGTGCTTGGCCATCGGGTCCCACCCTCGGAGAAGAAAAGCCGTTCGTCAGGCACTGGTTGGCTTTTTCCGGTGCAGTGCCATCATTAGCAAATAATTTTTACAGGCGCGCTTGTTATTCCTTTGCTGTCTCTAGCGCCAACGCCCTCGTGGCAATATGGATCTGTTGGTGTGGATCTCGCGCTTTCTTTCGACGCCTCATCGCATTTTATCGAAAAAAAATTTTTTTTTTGCCCCCTCCACTATCATTTCGGGTGCCACGAGGAGTCCACACGCAATAAAAAAAACACCGTCGAGAAAAGAGAGTGTTTCTTCACATACGGAGTACTCCGAGTCAACCCTAAGTCCCTCCATGGCCTGCGTGGTTGAGGCAAGCCTTGACTGCGTTTTTACTCTCATCTCTTGAATATGCCAATTCTGTGCATGGAGGCCCACACTTTAACATAGACCTTTTGTAAATAATCTAAGCAACCGACCCAGAAAATGTAGCCCACGCACCCACCAAGTTATTTACAAAGGAAACCTCACCAAACAGAACACCCTAAGGTCACTCAATGGGGAATCTTCCCCATGACATTTTCTTCCGAGTAGATCCGCACGTGGGAATCGAGAGAAAAAGGTGGAGCTTAATGACTTGAACCATGGAGCCTGGAAGAAGGATCTATTGAAAGGGTTGATAGTGCACATCCAAGGATTTGTTTTCGCACTAGACGGATTCGAGAGTTATCGTATTGCCTATTTGGAATAGAACCATTCTCTCCACCTTGAGTGGGACGTGGGTTATTCGAGTGACTAGAGTGCGAGCGCGCCATATAGGACGTCGTCTTACCTATTGTGGGAATATTGACGAGGGCACAGGTCTAGCAGCAGGCATGTTTGTGGAGGAACTAACACGAGACAGCATACTTGGTTGGAGTCTTCGACTGGACTGCGGTTTCGATGCTTGTGGAATGAGATACCTTGTGAGGAGTAGTAAGGGTTATTGTATGGAAGCGTACTCGATAATGATCTGCTTCGTGCATGCCTTGGGATAATTTGGAACGATTGTTCCGCTCCCTGAGGTACCAAGGCCTCAGAGGTCCTTCCAGAGAGCGAACCATGGATGCAAGCTATTGTAGGGTTGAGGGAAGAGAGCAGCTTTGTGGGGAACTTGAGTAATTGCATAGCCACGTGTCCCAGTTTTTCTACAAAGTACTACGGATGATGGAAGATCACTAGTGCATCATGGTAGAAAAGGTGGTATTTGACAACCATGAATTTTGCATCTCCTTCATACAGAATATGTACAGGCAAGGCTGCCTCAACTAGTTATATACAAGGGCTCACCCAACCCGAGACAAGGCGGTTCCCCATAGCCCTAACACGCAGTCACGGTGCCTTAATTCAGCGTGACCAGCGATCAAGTCCCATTCGCCGGCTGCTTCCAGACCTTTCCATCAATGGCGGTAGTCAAGGTTCCGTTTGCATTGAATATGTTAGTCATGGTATCGATTTCCAGATGGAACCCACCAGGACTAGTCTTCTTGCTCCCGGTGGCTTGTCCGGTAGACGTAAGGTCGGAAAACCAGTCTACCTTGTTTACCGTCATGGATGTGACAGTACTGGTGAACCTTTCAGAGCCGTCGATATAATGTAACCCATCATCGGAATAGTTGCGATAGGCGACTGCGATGGTTTTGATCGCTGCCGGGATGGCCTTGTCATGAATAATTGACACAGAAGCCGAGCCGGAGACCTCTCCCTTCAAGGTGTAATTTCCCTCAGCTAGAAACGGACGGTCTGGCAGCGCACTCTCGGGCTCATATGGAACACCCCAGGGAACTTCATCGGAGACGGGAGCAACCGGCTCAAGATCGAGCGGCTCACGGCTGGTAAGGTGAGCAAGCATCAGACGGGTGACCCGACCGCCTGGTTCAGTCGAGTTAGGGCATGGCAGAGGATTCTGTCCGCCACAAGAAGGTGCAACAACCAGGTTCTCGAAGTAGGCTATGCGTGTGCCGTCGTGAGACCACTTGGGGTCTGCCCCGGCGTTCCAATTGGGGTCGTTGATGCTGCCCGGGCTGCCATCGCCGTCGCCGTTGATTTGCTGGCCGTAGTAGTCTCCACGGTCCCCATCGTGGTCCAGAAGCCACGGCCGGAAAAATCGCCGAGGGCCATTGTTGCGAGTGGAGGAGGCGACCGTAGTAGCGATCAGGTCGATAATCGGTGGAATGCCGCGCATGCCGGCCATGAACATCTGCCGGCCCGTCCCTCGAGTATCGAGGATGACTTGCCACTTGTCGTCGGGAGAGACATCCATCGGATCGACATACTCGGGGTGATCTGTGATCCGACGGACCTTTCCGGTTGTGAGATCGGCAGCGAATACGTCGATGTTGCACGACTCGATGGGGTTGCCGATATACGTAACTTCTTTACCACGTCCGGTGAATCCGCGAAGCTCGCCGACCGCAATCGCTGACCGGTTAACCACTAGCTGGTTACCTTTTGCGCTGATCGGCAGGGGGTTGTCCGGGCTATAGAGTCTGGTAACGTTAACCAGATCGTATCGCGCCGAGCGAGGTTCGCCTGTCTTCGGCGATGGGTTAAACTGCAGTCGACTAAAGTAGCCAAACTGTCCTAATTGGCCATTGGAGAAGGTGAAGGAGTTGAATCCTAAGTGCACATTATCCGGATGTAGACGCAATTCTCGTATATCTCCCCCAGGCCCCGAGCCATCTGCCTTGACATTCCAACGGATTGGGTAGATATGCACTTTATCCGGTGTACACTCAGCACTTGCGAGCAGCGCCGAGCCACAATCGACGATGTTCGTCCCGATTAGCGCCCTCTTGCCGTCCAGAAACGCCTGAGGATAGGGAGAGAGCGCTGTGCTGCGACCTTGTTTTCTTCCGGCACGCCGCAGGTAATGCACTTCCATGGGTCACCGCTGGGAAACTTGGTCCTATCAGCCTTTATCAGGGTCAAATGGGTCCCATTGTAAATGGTAGCCGGATCGGGCGCTGCTGGAGCCCCTGAGAAGTTTAAGCTGACAAGGACATGGTTGTTGTCAGGAAGAAAATTTCCACTTTGGATCTGGGAGGATTTGAGCAGACATCCGGTCCGGTGAGGGCTGACTTCCGGAGTACAAGAGCCCTCTTTACTGTCGGCGACAGGAGGCAAAGGAAGCTCGGTGACAACAATAGGTTCTGGTACGGGCGGCTTTAAGATTGGCTGGCTGGTGTCTCTGTTGCGATGGTGTCCCCCGGCAACACTAGAAATGAGGCCCAGAAAAGCCGTGGTACTGGCAACAACATGCATTTTGGACGATGTGAAGGATGCTGAAGACGAAACAGCAGGATCAGTTGGCCATCTTTTATAATCTGGGATGTGGAAACGATCGGCCACTTCTTCCGCTCGGCAGGGGTCCGATCCACCGTGGAAACATCTTCTCTAAGGTCTAAATATACGTCTAGGGTCTAAGTGTACGTGTATATTGTGTAGCAGATGGCAGATGAATTTCGGCTCCCCCAGTGGTCGATCGTTGCTGTATGTGGCAAACGGAGGTCCATCGTATCCGTATTCTTTTCCCATCCTGACGGCTGTCCGTATTCTATACTAAAAGAGGCAGCGTTTACGCAGTCCGAATACCTGGCAAACAGAAACACTCCGATGATCTGCAGGATTGTCGTAGGTTCATTGTGATGTATGCAACGGTATTCCATTGTCAGGGCAGTGCTAAATTAAATTTAATATGGCTCAGCACCGTTTAAGGCATGCAGACCGACGTGCAGACGCCAGCTTCATCTAGCTTCCGCATCTGGCGGTAGATTGAAATGCTTACAAGAGAATGTGTTGCCGTACACCCTTTACATGCTTTAGAATTATCTAGCATGAGGTTATCAGAGCTGCAGTTGATCCTGGTTGACCTGGCCAAGACGTCCTATAGCCATAGTTCCTGGTGTCAGCGGGCGGTGCATCCGCTTTATCTCCTGTATCATGCAATAGTAGGGTTTGGGACCGAGTCGCAAGAAATTAATTCTGGCTGTAGCCTAGTACGCATCGGATGTCAATTGGCTCGTTGGAGGGCACAATATGAGAGAATGAGTTATGATCTGCTAACTTGTCTGTTTAACCCCGGTGGGTTCTCCTCTCCTTAGTCTTACAATGGAAGAATACCGCCGCTGGGGATGTTTCACTCATAGTAACCAGTATCTCTATTAATAAGGTAAAGGTATAAGATAAAATTATAGCATATATGTGCTCATTCTAGAAGAGCTTCCGCGTATTATGCTTGGACGGCCAGAGGAAGATCAGCCATTCTAATGCCAGTATTTCCGGACTGGCTCTTGTATGAGCTGCCAAGCCTGCTCCATCGCTTGGGCGACATCCTCAGGAAGAGGCCCTTTCTCCGAATCAGCCAAGTTACCTTCTAACTGCTTGACACTGCTCGCTCCGATAATCAAGGAATCGCCGTGCGGTTTATCCAAGACAGAGTGGTGTACCAGCCAACGGTAAGCGCACTCAGCAATGGTGAGACCATGCTTTTGAGCAGCTACTCGGATAATCTCCAGTGCCGCGAAGGTAGTCTTGTTCCAGTAGCGGGCACTCATCGTAGAGCTCTGCTTGTTGTTGGGATCGTACCGTGTCCCAGAGTCGAAGGACGTGGTCTCAAGCTGGTAGCGCCCGGTCAATAGGCCACCTGCCCGAGGTTGAAAGGCATATAGAGCAATATTGTAATGCCGAAGACAGGGAAGTAACTCGGCCTCAATCGCTCGGTGAAGCGGGTTGTAGATGCCCTGGTAGACAGACGGACGTATCCAACCATGACGGTCGCAAATTTCACACATCCGGGCGACTTCCCAGGACATGAAATTACTGATTCCAAGACGTTTGAATTTGCCTTCCCGATGTAACCTGTCAACTTCTTGCATTGTGACTTCGAGTGGTGTGTTGCGGTCCGGTGCGTGAAGATACCAGAGATCCACGCTGTCTGTGTTCAGCGCTTCGAGGCTTCGGTTGAGTGCTCGTCGCAGATCGTCTGCGCCGAGAGTGTAAGTATCGGGTCCAGCCCCCCAGTTCGCTGTTGGGTATATTTTCGTGTGGATCCGCAAATTCCTCTCTTGCCAACCACTTTTCTCCCAAGAGAGACTCTGAGGTGCCGTTGCCGTAGGCGCGGGACGTGTCGATGTCGCTGTGACCATGTCGCTGGAAGACGTCTAGCACATCTCGAACTTCCTCTGGCGTGGTTTGTCGGCAGCCATCCAGCCCCGAGAAACCGTCAATATCCAGTCATTCGTTGATCCACGGTGGCGACAACGTACCTGCTTGGCCGACGGTCATAGCCCCAAAGACGATATTGATCTTGGTGGATGTCATTGCACTGTTGATAGTAATAACAATGGGCTTTTCGTGTACTTGAATAGATTATTCGAATGTCCCCAACCGCCATGGTGGGTCTATAGCATTTCAAGTGGTCAGCAATTTGCAGTGGTCGGACTTTACATCGGAGTTAAGAGCCGCCTCTTCTCAGTTAAGAAGTCAACCACAAGTTCCACAACCCTTGCTGCCATAGAGCCAAGTGCCATCATTCATCACTATTTCCACATTACTATATAAACATGCCTGAGTCTGCGGCACCGTCCCTACCACCTCCCCGCCGAGTTGTGACCGGCCACAACACCAACGGCCAAGCAACAGTGGCTGTCGACTCGCACCTTACGCCCCAGCCCGCGGGGAATGGCAACAACATGACGATACTATGGTCGACGAGCGAGCATCCCGCAAACGTCGGTGAATTAGAAGATGCAGCGCTATCGGCGCCAAGCTGGCCACCCAAGGGCTCTGGAATAAACGCTTATGATATCCCCCCCAAAACAGAGGGAGTGTTCCATCGGTCTATCACGCTCGACTACGTGATAGTGGGCAAGGGAAGTGTCGTTCTGGGCCTGGAGGATGGCTCGAAAGTGGCGTTGAGTGAGGGTGACGTGGTCGTCCTGCAAGCAACGATGCATGGCTGGAGCAACACAACCGACCAGTGGGCACGGCTCTACGGCATGATGGTCCCAGCACAAGCGCCTATTGTGAATGGAGAAGAGCTCAAGGAGGATTGGCCTTTCTAAAACACCTTACTCGTCTTGCTTACAGGTGTTTGATCCCTTCGTTGAGAATGGATCTCTTTTCTGTACCCAACGAATTCATCACTTGGTCAACCTGATTGACCTCAGATGCTGAACGAAAAGTTTATATCTCTCAGTATGGTACATTTGGTCACATTTGTTTTGGAGTGCCTTCATTCCGGCCAACTTGGTCTATTTATTCGATTTTCTCTTGCTGGCGAATTCAATTTCCATGATCATTCCTTGGCTCTCTATTGCAGTGACTGTGGAAGAGCTCGAAACACAGTGTGGTATTTTCTGATGAGCTTTGCAGTATTGTCGTAGCTTTGTATCAACTCCTTGGTTTTCATCGGACTATAGGTTACCGCCTTTTGTTGCTGGCAGAGAAAAGTACCAAAAAACATTGATTATTAGCAGTAACAGCCAGCCCAATCCACAAGCCACTAATCCAGCTAACTAGTACACAAATATGAAATCCTCGTTCTTGAGATCCGTCGTGTCCGAAAACCCCTTATCTTCAGATTGATTCTGCTGAGCAGCGGCATTTGCATCCTCAAGTTCGACGGCCTTACCCACCTTCTGCTTGCTGAACATAGACTCATCCACTACCTGGGCCGATTTACCGAGATCCAATCTCCGTTGTGCATGCTTCCGATTCAAGTAGATGAGGTACAGATTGGTCAGGCTGGGAGAGTAAGCTTCTGCGTCCTGCATGCAACCACGAAACCTAAGGACTTACATCGCAAACACGCCTACAATCACGAACAAGATAAGGTTCGAGATTAATCCCGGACGGTACAGAGGAGCCTGAGATGTTGAGTAAAGCTGGGGACCGATCACCTGTCTATGATCAGCATGAAGATTCCCGACGAGAAAGAGACTAGGCAAGGGGAGTATACATTGCCGGCGCACATTCCGATCAGCACAACCGCCGAGGTACACTTTCGTTTGGTGTCTCCAGCGGTATTCTGTGCCTCCCATGCGTATACGAGGGGTGTAATACCTGCTAGGAAGGAGACCTTATTTGATATTAGTCATGTCGATGAGATAACTATCGGTTGAGATGAAGAAAGAAGCCCGCGTACCAAGTAATACCCGAAAAGAAGAACCCCCTTCTGCTCCCGGGGTACAACAATCATCAATAATGTCCCGATAGCAGACACAATTGCAAACCCAACAATGACGAGTCCCTTGCGCTGAAACCGGGTTGCCAGCCAGCCTCCGCCTACGATGGCGATGACCTGGATGACCCCAAAGGGGATGTTGAAGAGAATGGTCTCGAACGAGCCGTATCCGAAGGATTTGATGATCAGGTTCCCGAATGTGCTGATACCACCGCTTGGGATTCTGGATGGCGTTAGCTTTGGTATTCCTTGGTTAATGGCCAGGCACGGTTCCAATAAAACACTGTCACATACGAGATGGCGACGATCAGGAAAAACCAACACCAGGTTTTCATATCATACAGCGTCTCCCAGACGTGGTCCCAACGCCACTCGCGGGAAACAACACCCATCTGGTTTGCGCGGAGCCGTTCTACAGCGATGATTTTCTCACGGTGATTGAGGCACTTGGCTTCCATGGGTGAGTCGGGCATGAAAATGAGGACAAGGAGTGAGAATGCAACGGTGAGTAGCCCGCAGAACATGAAGATAATCTGGCACAGCTTAGCTGATATAGTTCAAACTGGGTGGATAGTATCGGGCTTTACCTGATAGGAATAGAGCGTGTTGCTGTGGATATGACCCAATCCGTATGTGAAAAGACTTCCGACCTGTCAAATGCTTTGTCAGTAGTGTTTCTCTACATTTGTAGATCGACAAACAAACGTACGACGAATGTCACGCCGTTCATCCCATTCCAATAGGCCGTCCGCAGAGTCTGTTCGCCTCGTCTCCACCACATCTGCGTTACGGCCACACATGAAGGTGCTGTTGTGTCTTGTTAAGATCTTATCCCAGACAACAAGCTACTACGATATGCTGGGTAGCAACATACCTATCATTGCTTCGAACGCCCCCAAGGTAAACCTCAGTCCAAGCAGGCTAGGAAAGTCCGTACACGCCGCCATGATGGCCAAAGAACTCCCCCATAACAAAATCGCCGATCCGATCAATTTTCCTGTCGGAAGCTTGACAAGCAGCAGCGCTGCGATAGGCTGCATGACTAGCTGGGCCAGATAAAGAATCGACCCCAGCCATGAATATTGCTGTCCGTGGAGGTTTGCGTCCTCGACTAGCCCGAAAATGGAGACATAGGAGAGCGTGGATTTGTCGAGTTGCTGGAAGAAGTACGCGCCTAGGAGTAGAGGTAGCAGACGGCGATCGATTCGTTTTAGAACAGCCTTCTCTTCTTCTGGTGTGAAGGCCCGTTCGCCCTCGTCGACCTCAGCAAGGAACCGCGCCGCCTTTTCCTTGCCCTGGTTCCGGGGTGCTTGGGGGTCTTCCACCGCGGTGATATCGTCGTGTGGTGTTTCTGCTGGACCTGCCATGATGACTAGTAGTAAATGTAGCGGTGGGGAACGACATTATCCTGGGAGAGAATGTATTTATTCTGGGTTCGGATTATAATATCCCGATACGAGCGCGGTAGCTATTGATGGATATGAACACAATGACAACCATACCTGGCCTCCTTTGGGATCCAAAGCCCAGTGGAACTCTTCCCCAGACTCCAGACCCCAGATTTCCCCGCATCATATGCTGAGTCCCGATTCATGGAAAAATTGTCTATTTAGCCTGAACGAAGCCTGTGCGGGGAGTGCAGATCTATCACCTCGGGGCATTGCAACCCGAGGACTTAAAAAAAGGCAGCTATCTCCTCCTTGACTCCAAGGTCCAACCGGTTGACACCTTTTGTTCGTCCAGGTTGAAACCGCTATCATGACCAATCTGAACGGAACGGGGCCCAAGATGAAACGATACGCCTTAATCGGAACCGGCGGCCGCGCCATGTTCTTTTATACAGCCATCGTGCGCGACTTCGGCAGCACCGCCCAACTGGTCGCTTTCTGCGACACCAACAACACCCGCCTGGCTTACGCAAACAGTCGCATCGAGACCCTAGGCCACAGTGCCGTTCCTACATATCTGGCTGCGGACTTCGACCGCATGATCGACGAGACTCGTCCGGACGAAATCATCGTGACCACCATCGACCGCACGCACCACCAGTACATCGTCCGCGCATTAGAACGCGGATGCAACGTTGTCACCGAGAAGCCGATGACGATCGATGCGCCGCGGTGCCGACAGATCATCGACGCCGTCGACCGCACCCAGGGGCAGGTGCGAGTCACCTTCAACTACCGGTATGCGCCGCATAACACCAAGATCGCGGAGCTGTTGAATGCGGGGGCGATCGGAGAGGTCCACTCCGTGCATTTCGAGTGGATGTTGAATACCTCGCACGGGGCGGACTATTTCCGCCGTTGGCATCGCGATAAGCGCAACAGTGGCGGGTTGCTGGTGCATAAATCTACGCATCACTTTGACCTGGTAAACTTCTGGTTGCGGACCAAGCCGGAGACGGTGGTTGCTATGGGCGATCTACGATTCTATGGGAAGGAGAATGCGGAGCAGCGGGGGGAAACGCGGTTTTACTCTCGGGCCCGGGGCAGTGAGGTGGCTAAGGAGGACCCCTTTGCACTGGACTTGGAGAGCAATGAGCAGCTGAAGGCGCTCTACGCGGATGCCGAATGGGAGGATGGGTACTATCGCGACCAGAGTGTGTTTGGCGATGGTATCAATATTGAGGATACCATGGGGGTGATGGTGAGGTATCAGTCCGGGGCCGTGTTGACATACAGTCTCACTGCGTACGCGCCCTGGGAGGGGTTCCGGGTGAACTTCAATGGGAGCAAGGGTAGGCTGGAGGTTGAGGTGGTGGAGCAGTCGTATGTGAACTCGGGAGGAGAGCAGGCCATGGAGGGTGCGCTGGAGAGTCGCACCATTCTCCTGCGGCCAATGCTGGGCAAGCCCTTGGAAATCGAGGTTCCAACGGGCCAAGGGGGTCATGGTGGCGGCGATCCCCAGTTGCTACAAGATCTCTTTGGTACCCGGTCCTCCGATCCGCTGAACAGGGCTGCATCACATTTGGATGGGGCATGGTCGATTGCGACGGGCATTGCGGCCAACGAGTCAATGCGCACGGGGCAGGTGGTGCGGGTCAACGAGGTACTGCAGTTGTGAGCTAGTTACTACAGCTGTGTAGCGACTTTTACAACATTGATTAATAAGTGTGTCGGCATATGAAGCTGTTTCTCGTAGCCATGATGGCATTCAATACATTTACTAATTTATAATTGCAAGCGTCATACTAACTCACTCATTAACCCGTCGCACAAAATCAGGAATCAGCAAGGAAGATCAAGAATATCAGACTATGATACTCTTGAGGACCGAACCGACCTCCCAGTCTCCCAGTATAGAGTACACAGAGGATTATATAAATGTCTATCAAGATGGGAGACCTTGAGTGCAGGCCCAAACCTAAATGATGCGCCTTGGCTTTTATCTTCTGAATCCGGGACGGGAGATTAAAGAGCGCCTTGCGCGGCATTCCTGGCCAATTATCACCTTTACCAAGCAGCCGCAAGCCACTGATATCTACAGGATTTGTCAATAAGGCATAGTATCTATATCACAGCCACATCAGAGCAACACGTGAGCCCGGCACATGACATTCATCGAGACCTCAAGGCTGCAGTATATCAGCCTGCGGACTGACAATGTAGGTCAGCGAGAAATATTATGACTTAATAGAAGCCTCTTCATGGCCCAAACAGTAAGTTTCCCTCAACGCACCAACTAGGTCTACTACGAAATCTGACATACTCGACGTCCAGTTGTGCAAAATACATGTTACTACAACCCGTTACACCAAATGCCCTACTTCTTGCACAAAGGTGAGGCGCATCCTCGTGACCATGGGATGCCCTATTTTGCAGCAACGGGGCAAACCTGTCGGGACCCCAAGGAAGTATACCTCGGGCAAACGATCGCGCGAGGGCAGTGCCCGAAGCACAAAGATGAAGGCTTCGCGGAGTATGATGCACGGTGACTGGGAGACTTATCAAGTGAGACGATTAGCGAGATTTGTTACAATAAATGTCCATGTTTATCAGCTGTCAGATACTTGGTATCATGTGCGACTGTGCCGGAGTCTAGCCACACAAGCCAATCCAGCATCACGATCGATCTACCGATTACCTGTGGAATTTCTCATCATTGAAGAGACTTTCGACGTTGAAACTCGTCACTAGACACTCGTATATATATGAGACTAATTGATAAATGGTAGCATTGAGAAGAGGCCTATAGGCTATAGGTAATCCGGCCGAGTTGTTTTAGAAGGGATAGGAAGGAGAAATAACCTGTCAAGAAAGCGTTCAATTTTTAGAAGATTATTTTACTACTCTTTGAATACTATGGCTATGGTCCTATTTATATCAAGTGTTTAGTCTATGTAAGTTGAATACAGTCTCCGATGCAACTCGCCAGTACCCACAGCACTCACAACCACGTTGCCCTATCTCCATTATGGCTCAGTAGCAACCCGCTAGTCTCATCATCCAGACGCTCAATCACCTGGAGGCTCTTTCTAACACTCTCCTCAGGCTGAATCTGCCCCTTGAGTTCAGGCTCAACTGCCTGAAACTGCTTCAGCATGACATTTTCCGCCTGTAGTACCTGAGGGGGTTTCTCTCCTGTGATGATATCAGTTTCCACCAGTGCCGCAGCAAGTCCAAAGACCACTCACCATCCCATGTATCAACCCATCCAGGGCTTAAAGCCAACACCTTAATACCTCTAGGCGCAAGTTCTGCTGCGTACTTGGCGATTTGGACATTCATGCCGGCTTTTGCGACAGAGTACGCGACAGCATAGCTGATACCAGTCTTATTGATCAAATCCAAATCCGCCATGGCGCTAGAGATGTGCACAATCTTCTTCTGGATCCCCTTCTCAATCAGAGGTAGGAAGGCGTTCGTCGTCCATAGACCGCCGTAGATGCCCGTACTGAGGGCTGGGTCGAAAATTGCCCGAATGGCTTGCGCATCAAAGGGCATCTGGGTCGGGTTGGAGGACATGGTGGCCGTATCAACGGCGTTGGAGTTGTGGATAAGCACGTCGAGCTTACCGCCAGTGACGGCGGCTGCGGCCGAGGCAGCCTCGAGAATGGACTTTGGGTCCGTAGCGTCACCTTTGATAACGTGCACGTTAGGGTGATTGGAGGCGAGCTCAGATATGTCGGGCGATTCGGGATTTCGCACAATAGCCAGGACGGTGTTGGCCGGATCGGCAGCGAGTTGGCGCACGAACTCGCGGCCGATGCCCTTGGAGGCTCCGGTGATGGCATATGAAGACATTTCGGAGTTTTGTTTAAGGTAATAATTTACTCCAGTGATAAATATATTGCTCTATTCCCGATGCCATTGTGACATTCCCTTGATTTACTTCCCTATTTATACCTAACTAACCTATACATTCGGCGGATTACGAACCGTTCCGACCGGATGATCCGGTTTTCCCGGTCCAACTGCTCATCGGCCGTCATCCACAATCCCGTCGTCCGCTCCGTTTCCTCCCCGGCTCCATATACGATATCATGAACGCCACAAGACCTGCAGTTAAGAGGAGAGCATGTGTGGCGTGTACGGCTGCCAAGGCGAAATGCACGCCGCAGGCCGTCAACCTGTGCCAGCGGTGCGCTCGTTTGGGCAAGTCGTGCACATACCTTGACCTTCCGCAGACGAAGCGGAAACACAAGGCTGCACCGAGGTAGTCCTTCCCAACACACATGGTGCTTGTGGTATTAACTATGGATGCAGCCGTGTGGAGGTGCTAGAGAAGAAGGTCGACCAGCTGATGTCGCAGCTGGCTGCCTTGACCCGACAGAACGGGCAGCCATCGCCCGATACTTCTAATCCGCTCACCAACGACTTGGTCTCATCTCGTGATCCCGAGCCAGATTCGAGCGATATTGCCGCGCTGATAGATGCTGCTCAAGACCCGTCCCACGGTGTCGATCCGCCGACCAGCTCTGCTCTGCAGGGCCAGCCGTCTATCGTAGATCGAGGCCTTTTGAGTGAAGCCGAGGCCGAACGCTTGGTTTCGACCTTCCAGCTTGACTTAGTGCCCAACTTTCCCTTTGTATTGATTGCACACGACGAGACGGCCGCTCGCCTCAGGTACCGAGAGCCTTTTCTCTTTTTGTGCGTCGTGGCCGCGGCTATGGGTAGTGCGCACCCTCTGCGCAAGACGGTCGCCGAGGAGATTATGAAGCATGTTACATCGAGGGTTGTGGTACGGTCTGAGAGGAACCTCGAGTTGCTCCGTGGCCTGCTGGTTTGCAGCGCATGGTACTCATATCCTGCGGAGAGATATCACCCGCGACTTTTGCTGCTGATTCAGTTTTGTGTTTCTATTTTGTATGATTTGAGACTTCACAGAAAATCTAGTCTGAGTTTGGATGAGCAGCGGGCACTGCTCGGGACGTATTGGATGTCGGTTGGGTGAGGTTGTCCACGCTGGTCGATGCGGCTTCGACTAACTTTCTATTAGTTTCTCTGGCACACTCGGCCGGCCGGTGATCATGAAGCATGATGGGCGAATCGATGAGTGCATTGAGAGTATGGCATCCACCGAGCATTTGTCAGATCGGTGTATTGCGCCATTTAGCCACCTCCAGTCTTTCTCGGCAACAATAGATGACGTTTACGCTTCGATGCAAGCAAGCGGTGGAAGGGCACTCGTGCAAGTTACGCGCGGCTCACTGCAACGGCAATTTGATAGCGTGAGGGCACGTGTGGAAAAAAGTCTCTCGAGCTGCCCTTCATCAACAGGTATGGCTTGGATCCAAAGTGGTTGATGGGGATTGACTGTCCGCTACAGAGAATGCCATACGCCTTGAAATCAAATATCTGGAAATACGGCTCGAGGAGTTATCTCTTCGGGAGGAACTGTGGATTGCAGAGCCTGCCAGCGCAGTCCGAACAACCATGCTGGTGGGTATAATCCAGCGAAGCAAGGAGCTCATTCGTATGATCACAAACCTACCAGCGTCGGAGATTGCCCACATGACAATAACTACAAGTGCTCGTTTATGTGCCGCAGTGGGTTACATGCCCACTGCAATATTCACCCTTCTCAAGCTTATCACTGGCCCCGCCGACTCTGCCATGGAGGCTCAGGTGCAGGCCGCTGTTGATGCGGCAGACTATCCCAACCTTGTCACGGAGCTGGCCAACGTGCTGGAGTCGAAGTTTGAGGGAATGTCTTCTGTAGACAAAGAGACGGACATTGCAGGGAGCCTGTGCTCTAAAATGCGGCTGCTAGCACGTTGCTACCCATATCAAATCAGGGCGATTGTTGGAAATGTCCCATCCCAAGACGCAAGGCAGGATACGTCCATGCTGGCAGCGCATGCCAATGAGGTTGCTATGACCCCCCAAGACTGGCCGTCTATCTACGGTGACCTGGGCGACATATTCCCTGTCGATGACATCCAGTGGGATTCTCTGTTGAGCAATTTCACTGGCTTTAGCTAGCATGGCTGATATCTTTGTGGATTATGTTACAAGATATTCGATACAATATTACATAGTTTCATGGCAGATGATCAAGGTTCCGTAAACACGCCCCCTTCGTTCCAATACATCAAGGTTACTCCGGTGAATCGTTAACACACATTGCATGAGGTAAAAGCGAACAGCCAGGTGCAACGGTTTTGGAATTTCGTCCTTCAGTCAGGTCGATCCATAATACCAAGCCGTGTGAAAATCGTGTTTCAAGTTAGGTAAACTTACTTGAAATGGGAAAGCAGTACATATTGGTCAAATTTGACCAAACATGAGGGATTTGGGCCTGCCAAGTTTGTATCGGGGTCTCTTGGAATTCACAATTATAAACCCCAGTCGAATAGATGAGGGTACTCATACGATAGCCGGCCCCAACGGGTGGAACGGATTCTCCGGTACGGGCCCGGGCGGACGGAGTTTCCTGTTGAAGATCGATGATTTCTCATGGAGATTGAATCCACTAGTCGCATTAACCAGGACCATGATGGAGCAAAAGCAGTGTCCTGGACACCGGGTTTATATACCAATATCGGCGGGCAATCATTGAGAGCGGGATACATACCCTTATCACTACCAGGAGTGTGCAAGGCACCTAATTTAGGGGCTAGATGATACAAGGCCGTTTACCAAAAGAGCAACATTTCCCGCGAAATACCTCTCGCGGATCCCAAAGCCTGCTAGTTAGCGCACTAGATAGCCTAAGATCACTGCGTGCCTTACCGAGTGAGAGCTCTCACCTCCCTCATCCGGCCTTCCAAATTCTCACTTATATCGCCCGCATTCTCATGGTGCTTCCCTCACCATTTTAATGATACGGACAGAGAATTGGCCGTGCAAAGCATGTGGCTTAAGTATCACTGAATGAATGAGAAGCCCTGTCCTCTATAACCTATGGTTTTAGGTACCAATATACCCGCTGCAATGGATAATATACTCATAGCTCCATTCGATCGCCGCTTTGTAGTTGTCCGACTAGGTGAGTCAGGCAAATCGATCACTAGCTGTAAAGGGAAATCATTCTTTAATTGTTATACGTGCAATGAATGTATGGACCTCTTACGCACATATCGTTTATTGATCCTCTCGGCTGGTTTCCGTATATCTGATTGTTGTATTTTGGGAAATAGTCTTCTATTTACTACTTAGTTATTAGTATACATTCTTGATAGGAGTAGTACCAAAAGTGTGCCAACCTAAAGATTGAAAATAATAAATCAAGATGCATCCATTCAAGATCAACACAAGGCTTCCATTCGGCAGATTACGAGAGACTCCGCGGAGCCCATTTCCTGTTGCAAAGGGCTGCTCAATGAGGTTGTCCAGCAAAACGACCGATAAGTCACGCCCAGAAGGACGGCTTGACCAAGGATGCAGTGAAAGAAAGATTACACTGAGCTCAAGCACACCATACTGCCGATGGGTTACGCAAGTCTGTTCTTCAATAGGCTAATCGGCTTCGCGAGATATACGAGGATGACGAACGAGATTACGCCTGGCTGATGTATAAAGGCATGACGTGATGGTAGCTACTCACAGGAGCCGAGCGAGATGCGTAAGACACATCCTATCATCCACATTGGCCCCGCTCTCTTGCATATGGTGACCCTATGGTAACCCAAGACACATATGACCATACCTTCTACCAAACGGAAGCAGGGGTCACAGTTCGACCTTGGTAACGTGATTGATAAGCAGGACCATACATGAACATTAGAGATATTCTTCAGTGCGTTTGCCTCTAGGATGGGGATGGGTAGGAGTTCAGAGTGGCGGAAATGGTTGACGATCATGAAGGCGCGTGACTGATATTGCAATCCGCCACTGTCAGAGAGCCCTAACACAACGGACCCTCTCGGCCGGACGTTCACTATCGGGCTTCGACATATTCCCTCACAAAATGATGGAATAGCCAACACCACTCTTTCTAAGAAGATCCTGAAAGGTGGGGCTACTCATCACTGGTTGTAAATGACCTTGTCGTTGTGGAAGCGAAAGATTGTAGCCAAGTGCATTTCCGCGGTTGTCTTCATGTCTCCAGACTGCTCACACTAGTGTTAAGAAAATGTCTTCGTCATTATCTGTATCGAGATAAGCGGGACGGCCTTTTCAGTCTCTCATGGAAAATAGAAATGGTGAGGTGAACAGTTTAGCGTGCGAAGAAAGAAATACCGGATCCACAGTTATATTGCACGTGGCTATACTACAACCGCCATTGCCCTGAATAAACATTTTGCTTTGACTACCGAGAACCTGGAATGGTGTAGATGTCTACTGGAAGAGGTCAATGAAGCTCTCATTCCAAGGGGTACTATGGCGCCATGTGAGAAAACCGAAAAATCCCCCTTACCTACGTGTTTGTTTGAATGAGAATCTTCGGATTGCGCCGCCGCTCACCCTCAACTTGCCTAAACGGGCACCACCGAAAGGGGCGCTTATACTCGGAAAGTCTGTTCCTGGCTATACTACAGTAACGATGTCATCTTAAGTTGTAGGATTGATCAGCGCGGAAAAGTTCAACGCCGACCGCCGGCTTGGTCAAGTGTGACAACAAATTCAACCCTATTTCCTAGCGTTAGGTACCGATGTCAGAGGGGTGTATCAGCCGGACCGTCACTTAGCTGGAGCTAGCAGTCATGGTGGCGAGTGTCATTCACTAGCATAAATTTACCCTTCTAGATTCAGATTCGACTTACGAGAAAGTGTGGAAACGAATCTGTTGTCGGCGTATCTGCTGCTGAAGGTATGGAGAAGGAATATCACAAGCCACAGATACAAAACTCGATGTTAATAGAACTAGAACATAGGCTCGACTGGGCTGGAGCTACGGAACCCGTGACAATGTCCTCCCATCGAAGACACTCCATACTCCAGCTGAATCAAATGACGATGTTCCAGGATTTGCTCAAAGCTACCTTCAGATACTTGTAGTGAGCAATGTAGCAAACCCAAACCTTAACGCTGAATCTGACATCAGCAACTATTAGAAATGTAAAACAAACCATCTCCTACTTCGTTCGTGTTTTGAGTTCTGGTAAATTGCTACCTGTTGCTATCCTGCTGACCATGACCCGGCAAATCTCAAGGCATGTCAACTTGATTTATGAGATACTAGTTTTCAGTTTACCTTCGCAATCAGACGGTCTGGGCCACAAGTTTCATTCCTGGGCTGTTCTCGAACTTACAAACCATGGTTGAACAGCCATAGTCGTCCACTGTAGGATCTGTCCGTTCGGTTCGACCCAAACTTCCACAGCAAGTCTGGTCTCTCTACCTGGAGACCCCGCAGACTACTAGTAAACGCCACTCCATATAATTCAAGTTGGGAAATAGATAGCAAGCTATACCACGAATCATTTCTCCGTACCAGCACATTAGACCCGTCGAGACCCTCCGCTTCAACAGCGGACACACGCACCAAAACCCAAGGTTCCACATACCAAATCTAGCAAAAATATCTCCATCGCTGTTCCTTTATACGTGGAACCAATCGGATGGGCCCGATAGTCTGTAATAGTTGGGTGAACCTGACGTGCTCGGTGTATTTGGTTGATGGAAGAATTTTGATAAGAATTTATAAGACCTCTTTCCCAATGCGGTATCCTCAGATGTGGTTCAGCCTGTGACTAATCGTAATAACATTGTTCTTGCCTGGTGACTGATGGCACGTAGCTCTAAAATAGGCTTTGTAATATAGGGCTAGAAGAGACCGACAGGGGCGCCAGTGCGTTCTTGACGGGCTTGAGAGGCAATATCATGATATCTATCATAGTGAAAGCCGGACATGTCGCAAGCTCCTACTATCATATACTTATTACTTCTACCAACCTTGCAAACCACCTCCTTCATCCAAATACACACCCATATACTTCATGCCTGCAAAGATGACTCTGACAATCGCGTGCTTCCCTAGAGAAGTACCGACATTCGACAATGTGTTGAATGACAAAGCCCCTTATCCATACAGCCTAAAGTCCTTCAGAGACTACGCATCACAAAACCATTGTTCCGAGCCCCTGGAATTTCTGGAAGAGCTTAAACGATACAAACAAAAATATCGCTCTGCCCTTGGCTTGGACGGCTCACGTCGCTCCTCTCGCCCATCATTAACACCACAGCTGCTTCTGGCCTGGAGAAATATATTATCTGTCTACATCACGCCTGGGTCTTCACAAGAGCTTAATTTGTCGACGGAGGAGCGGGACTCTCTACTTCAATATAATGACACATCGTTTCCACCATCACCCTGTTTGATTGACGAAGCGGTAACACGCATATCGCAGTCATTCGAGTCATCTATCTTTCTTCCTTATCTTACCAGTCGGGCCTTGCTAGTTCATGCAACCACTTCGGAAGATACACATCTCGAAGAGGACGGGGTGGGCATGATCTATGATAAGTTGGCCCTATCATCAACGGAATCGGATATGTCTGATGATTCATCAGAGATTATCAGCACAACAGCCCACATGGATCAGAAAGGTTGGAGAGAGAGCAAGAACGTGGTATTCAAGAAGTTACTATCTGTTCTCGCCCAGCCAGCCCGATCCATTCGAGCATATCAAAGGGCCTCTCAGCCTTCTTCTCGGAATAGGGGCTGATGATTCAAGCTCCGACTGTTGCGGCCATGACCCTCTACCTCTCTGTATATAATCAATCAGCACTTATAATGTCTTACGAATAGAATGCTAAGACCATGAATCATAATGTGATCACGATGTTTATTGAATAAAGATAATCTATACCTGTGTAACGCCTACCATCCCATTCCCATAACCACTACTAGTATTTAACCTCGCCGCTGCTGCGGCCAATTCTCTCTCCGTCGGCTTATTCACAATGGTCAGGTATAAAACATCCTACATTCAGACTCATTAGCACAAATTCATACACCTGGAAAAGCCTAGCTTACCTTCCTAATATTCCTCTGCTTTCCTTGTGCTTCTCGCCTCCGCTCCCGGAACTCCTCGAACCGCGGCGCAAATTGCTCATCACACTGTCGAATCTGTCTGTCAATTTCCCATCGGGACTGGTTCTGATTGCGAATACTGTCCATCTGCTGATAATACTGCTCCATGACCCGCTGTTCTTCTTCTTCAACCCGTCGCAGGGCCTTGCGCCTCCGTGATTCCGGATCAGGGGTCAGCACGCCACCGGAGAGCAGTCCGATAAGACCGCCGTTCGTGGCGGGGTGATTAGGATCGAGATAGCGGTTTTTGAAGCCGCGGGTCAGCGGGACGTTTAGAATATCGCCTGAATTCTCGGCTGTCTGAATAGAAACCGTTAATAGTTGCCTTCTTCAACCACGCCAACGAACACAAAAAGAACGACAGCAAGACTTACGTATTGCGCACGGGCCCTCCGGTCCAAGTAATCGTTGAGCGTATCGAGCGCCCTTTTGACCTTCTTCGATCTCTTGATTTTCTCTGTGGGCTCCAGCGGACCTACATCGGACAGGAGCTCTTTATGCTGACGCCGATCGTCAATATACATCAAGGGCGCAACAGCGGAGGGAAGATTGTGAGCGCCTTGCGACGTTCCCGAGACTGGGTCTCGTACCCAGCTGCGCGAGGCCAGGGATCCGAGCCGACTAAGCTGGCTTGATGGTGAGTGAGACCCAACCGTGTCGTATGTTTCCGGCTCGTAACTCATGATCATGCAGAAGAGGCCGCGAGGGCCGAACAGTTCTTGGTTATAGCGATCGAGGACAGCATTGGTTCTGGATATTGCAATTAGTTGTATTCCGGATGAATGGTATGGAGTGCCCTTACTTGTGTCTGACATGGCCTTTGTTTGCAATGTAGGCACCGGCCTGCACAGCAGTGGCAACTCCCATCACGATCATCTCCGGTGTGAATCCGACGCCGAACGAGACCACTTGTACACCGGCTAGGAACTTATTTCCCTGTACAGCTGTATTGCATTCATCTAGGAATTTTAAGAATGTCATGCGGTCAATGCCGCATGCCTCTAGTGACGGGGCATATGCGGCGATGAAACCGCGTTCCCTGGACCCCGGTCGTTGCTGTGGAATCACGATCGGGAGTGGCAGAGGACCACATGCTGCTGACAGTTGGGGAGAGGGATAGTCTTCCTCCTGGTATGTGTAGTCTCGCTCATAGTATGTTGTATAGTATGAACTGCCGGGCATGGTGGACAATGACGAGAATGATGCAGTGTGGATGCTATCTCGAGAAAACCGGGCTTCGTCCTCGATATTTATAACTAAGCTGCCCAGCTACTCAGCTTCGGCCATAGTATCGATTATCGAAAGGCAAATAAGCCTTGTCCGCTACTATGTGGCGGAGCTTAGCATCTATTGACTTCAAAGTCAGCTCTGTATAGGGCTTCCTGCCTTCAATTGGTCAGCATCGTGCATACCTGTTCGGGTAGGACTTCGACAGCACTATACCACATAAGGTTTAGTCCTTGCACGGCCATTCCGTTTTGGGCGAACAGCCCTATTCCCTTCTCACTGACAGGTTAAAAACATAGAATGTCAAGGGAGAAGCCCTCTTGAATCTGTCGACATGATAATGGGAGAAGAAATCGCTTGGGATTGGCAGTACACGGCCTATTAAGGTGCTGTCAATACACCCCCGGGCGCGATGCCCAAGTTAGACGTGAGGGAGTAAGTTTCTTTGAACAACTGGCCGTCGTTTTATTCGAGAAACAGGGTAAGCTTATGGTCTAGATGAAGAAAGTATTGTAAAGGATCAAAACCACTACACAGTTTATCACAGGTTGAATATAGCCATAAACCTGTGTAGTAGTTGGTGTACTCGAATAATGCGACATACAAGAGATAGACATGAAGATCTGGATATAACGCTATTAAGTAGTTGACTATCGTTCCATTGTCGTCGCATGATATGCTAGAATTGTGATTGATTACCAATCTACGCCATCAGCGGTTGGGGGAGCAGGTGTCTCGGATAGGCACAGAGATGATAATATCAAACAATCAAGCCGAGTTTGTAACTTTGGGTTCCAAGAATTACTGTACTTTACCGACGTGGATGACCAATCTTGGAGTCCAGGGTATGTGGGCCCAGCATGAGTGCTGATCTCAAAACATATCCCTGCTGTCAATAGAACGGTAGACTCATTGTTTGCCTCGGCTACCCAGTTACTAGGCCATAGGAACTATTAGGGAACATAGAAATAAAGCCGAGCGATCTGCTCCAACAGCCCACTGTACAACTAGACCGTTTATAACCCTTTAACTCTACCTTTGAAAGCATCCCATTCAACCATGGCCGCTCCACATACCCACCAACCCGACATTCTAGTCGAAGCCGAGTCGTTCGACGACTTTGGCGGTTGGGTAATGGACTCTCAGTTCGACCTGGAGATGGGCTCACCCTATCTGCTTGCCCACGGGAACGGTGTGCCTGTCGCAGATGCCACAACTGTTATCGATACACCACCCGGATTATATCACGTTTGGGTGCGCGCGAAAGACTGGGTCCCTGGCCACCATCCTGGGCGATTTAATCTAATAGTCAACGGCAAATCACTCCGCCCTGAGTTCGGTGCGAATGGTCAAGATTGGTCGTGGGAGTACGGGGGATCTGTTCTACTCGGGGACAAGACGAAACTGGCATTACACGATCTGACTGGGTTCTGCGGGCGCTGCGATGCTATATTCCTCAGTCGGGCCGGCGAAGCACCTCCACCGGATGCAGAACAGGCATGGAGACGAGCTCTCCGCGGGCTTCCTCAAACCCCAGTCGACATGGGAAGCTTCGACGTGGTGGTCGTTGGCGGTGGAATTGTTGGATCTGCTGCCGCACTCGCCGCGGCACGCTTGGGTGATCGTGTTGCACTTCTTCACAACCGGCCTGTCCTGGGTGGGAATGGAAGTGTGGAAATTGGGCTCCGACCGCGTGGCATAACGGGACCTTTGATTGAGGAGATATCCCAACGACACTCGAATGGTGATCTGCATGCTGAGAGTCTACTGAGAGCGGAGACAACAGCAAGTGTATTCTTGGAGCATACGGTTTACAACACCATCACTAGTAACTCACGTATCCTGTCGGTGGATGCACGCGAAGCACGAACTGGACGAGAGATTCGCCTGTCTGCGGCCACCTTCATTGATTGCTCGGGAAAATGTATACTCGGCCTGCTGTCAGGAGCGGAGACCCTTTTCGGCCAGGAATCAAAGAGCAAGTATGGCGAAGGTCTCGCGCCAACCGAAGGTGACAACTACATACACCATGGCAACACGGTCTTCTTCCGGACAAAAATGACAGACACCCCAGTGCCTTTCCCCAACGTACCATGGGCCACTGAAGTAGCGAAGGACTACTCCAACCTTGGCGGCCAGCTTGTAAAGCCCGGTATCGAGAATGGACCAGGTCCTGTCGTACCTCCAAAAGGCGGCTTGGATGCATCAACTTCCCTCCGCCGTCGGATGAAGGGCCCGCTCACTCATTTCTGGGAGTATGGCCAGCGATTGGACCCGTACACACACGGCGAGCATATTCGGGACCATCTCCTCCGAGCCATTTATGGTACATTCTCGAATGTCAAGGCCAAGCCCGAGTACAACAACCTCCAGCTCGAATGGGTCGCCTTCGTTGCGGCTCAGGGGGAATTCCACCGGTACATGGGCGATTATATTCTGACCGAAAACGATATCCGCAGCCACAAACAGTTCCCTGACGGAGTTGTCAATAACGACGGGGCGTTCTGCCTCCACTATCCTGGGGACGAGGATGCAAAGTACGACTTCCGGCTCAAGTACTGGGAGTGGGATGAGCGGGACAAACAGCCGTACGAAGTTCCCTTTCGCTGTCTCTACTCGAGCAATATATCCAATCTCATGATGGCGGGTAAGCATATCAGTGTTACGCATGTCGCTGGCTCGAATACGAAGTTTATGGGTAATGGTGGGCAGCATGCTATTGCCACTGCGGCGGCTGCTCATCTGTGTAAGAAGTACAAGACGGCGCCTCGGGGAATGCGGAACCATTTGCAGGAGCTTAAGGAATTATGCTCCCGATTTACTGGCCTGGATGGTACAAACACCGGTGATGGCTCCATCAAGTCCAGGACCAAGCTTTGAGAGCAGTGAACGTTCAGGGTTCGCCATCTTCTGTGACGTTGTAAATTAGCTTTAGTGTAATTTCGATTGAATGATTGTCTTAGTGATTGCTAGGTGTTATTCTTATCTGACATACTCACGATACATATCATGAAATAGTATAGACAATGTATTGGACCCTATGAGCGTGTGCGGTTACTTAGGTACGCTAGATAAGGGTCTGTAATATAAGCTTTCAGGGACTTAGAGAAATGGATACATTACTTAGGTATACTATACTCCTACATTTATAATTACAGTTGTTTCCGAATAAGGCTCACTTCTGTCTAGATTACGTCGTGTATTATTATACTAATCTTTATTCCAATATTAACAGTTTCTCTTATAGTAGCATCTGTAACCCTTTAAAAAGTACTCCTAGGACTTCTATACCATAGACAATAATCAAATATCGCTTTTTGCTTTGTGAATAGAGGTTTCATTTAGTAAACTAGTTGCTGAGCTATCGGGCATCAGTGGACGCTTTATATTCTATAATACCCAGGGTCTATATTTAAAACGCTCGTTGTCTTAAAAGCCAGATAAACTGCTACCGACTAAACAAGAGTAGAAGCCAAGTAGAAACTAGGGATCGTTACTTTCGCCTCTGCATTAGCACAATAATGTAAGAAAACCTGGTATGTACAGGGGAAATCTATATCAAGGCATTAGATATGTAGAAGCAGTGTGCGTATAGATATCAGTAATACGCGAAAAGGCTGCTGGATATCAATAATAAGATCCTGAGACAGCAAATCGTCGCGGCCAATTCTCGCTACAAATTTTGTTAGCCTAACCTAAAGCTCAGTAGTTGCTATCATTTACCATGTACTCACATCGATTATCGCCAGCATTGCCTCTCCACAATCATTCACTAATAGGAGGTCTAGCAGCTTCCACCCTCTCCCTTGTCACCCTCGGAAGGAGCTCAAGCAATTTCTCCACATCCACATCCCTACCGTTAAGGAGATTGGAAATAGCCTCATCAAGCTTCGCACGAAGACCCGGATCCACCACCTCATTCCTCGCTGCCTTAAGCCGAAAAATCTTTTCCTCTAGATCCGGCGCCAATTTCTCACCAATCGGTTTCACCGCCGGTTTCACCGCCGGTATCTCCAGATCTTGTCTTTCCACCAGCCCCTTGCCCTCATAATTGGTCGGTAAAGCCAGAGTCGCAGGGAGAATGAGCGCAAGGAAATAGATAAAACGCATTTTAGAACAGCAGACTGTGCTCCAATAAGTCAACAGTAGATGGATTGTCTAAACGAGAAAGATATATTTTGCCGAGGCGAGTAAGAAGGGAAGTGGATGTTCAGCTTTTTATCAATTTGATCCCACGCCAGTTGCACAAGGGGTTTATATAGTACACCTTCACTCACACAGTACAATCCCCACTGTGAAACTTCGGTCTATACTTTGAGCTAGTTAATTATAGTCTCTTATTATCTATTTAATTTATTCCATCTCGCTTCCATTATAGCGAGTAAATGGCCACAGCGTCCTTTATAATAGTAGTCTATTGGTTAGCCTCTGCCAATTATGAGGGAAAGTGGATCCAGCTGGGAGAGCTTTGGCTAATAGTTAACTGACTACCGCAACTCGACGCGCGCTATTAAACCTAATGTAGGATCTGCAGTCGTGTATTTCAACTATCAATAAGATCTACATTATAGCCAATCTTTTTAAGATCGTCGTCCCGTAACTAATTTGAATTGGTCAAAGATGATGGTCACTGATAATCATCCACAGTGGCTCAGCTAAACTAGACTACTAATAAACATGACAGGTACAGAACAACTCGACTATTCTATCTATTATAGTTTACTGAGAAGTATAGGCTCCTTAGGCAAGTAATTTCAAGCAATGTAGATTATCTATAAAGTATATAATCTTGCCCAACTCATGCGGAGTGTTTTATATACAAATTATAACCAAGCTGACTCTAGGTTTCTCGGTCCGCTTTTCCCTACTAGCGCTATCACTTACTGTGTCTAAGAGCAATGAGATACCTCAACAGAATAGTCTTCTAAGCAGTGGGAATTCAAAATTAAGATCGGCTGTATTAAGGTACTAAAAGTACTGGTCAGCCTTTCTAAGCAACGTTCTTAATACGGACGGGTCCATCCTAGACTCTTCCATCATTGTAAAAATACAAAATATCATATTCAGTTATAGTTCATATATACTGTATATATATATATATCGTTGCAATCGCTGATTCTTAGCTGTAGGTATCTAAAGGCCCTGCCTGTAGGCACTAAGCAACCGCGTGATCTCACCCACAATGAAAATGTTCTTTTCTATATAAATTACAATGCTTCTATCAAAAATCCAGCCTTTTATAGGAGATACATATTTCTTCACCTTCCCGCGTTAGCACACTCCTGTCCTTATCTATTATCTTGAAGGAGATCTGATTAATGTTGGATACTTATATAGTTTATTAGTTAATAATATGAGATATTAACATTGATCATCGCTTCCCTTTAAAAGATATAATTGTAACGGGGGTATATTATATAGGTGCCCCCAGGGCATTCGGGATCGTTGATCCCGAATTATATGACCTTTTGGCCTTGGGGAATAGGGTGCCCTGGCTCTATCTCTTACAATAATACTGCTTCCTCTATATATAAAGCTTGCTTCCCAGTACAGTAAGATATGAAAGTAGTCTTCCCAGTAGAACCTTTATTATTTCTCTTTAAATGGCTTCTAGTATAGATGGCGTCATTATACAAAACTGACCCATTCAGTTCGACGGCGCTCTAGGTGAAGCAAAGACTTGGAGGCTGGAACAGATTTATTTAATTGCCTATTTACTGCACCCTGCAGCGTCAGCAGTCTTGGGCGTGCATATACCGCCATCTGACATTTCACAATAAGCTGGGTTTCTGATAGTGGTAGATTCGGGGCCATCTCTATACAAAAACCGACACTGTTAAGTGTCTCGATACGGAGAATACGAAAACATTAATCTGCAGGACAGTTAAGTGTAAAAGAAACTATGAGTATTACCGATAAATTACATGACAATGGAAATAATATTGTCCTTATAATACATACTGAGTTGAATATACTGTACTAGGGTCTATACACCGGCTACGTATATACATACTAGTGTTACTGGTATGGAGGTTGACAAATAATAACTAAAGTCCAGGGTAGGCAGGACAACTGTGCAAACTACTGTATACGAAGGTAAAAAGTCATATTCAGCAGACTGGTAAGTAGCTCATAGGCAGCCTGAGAAACCTACACGGTGTGCCCGTAATCGCATACGGACTCGGGTTGATTGATTGGTCATCAGAAATAAGCGACTAAGTCTTTAAGTGAGTCTTGGGAACAAGGCTTGGTGCCAGCACGTAGCATGACAGGTCAAGTAAGGCGCGCAAGAGACCCGCTTCCCAAGGTGCTCGTCCTATGTAAAGCTGGTTGGGACGATAGCTCACAGCCGCACGACGAACTGCTTTCCTCTTCCGTCTCCCTTTGCCGGCCCCAGTTTTTACCCCGCGATTTCAGGCAACCATGGTGTATTGTGGACGGCCTTCCACCAGCTGCGAGACCTGCCGGGCCAAGAAGAGACGAGTATGTCGGCTTTCTATTTCTGGGAATATTACCTCAATATGGGGTTCCTTCTCTCCTTCTAACTTTAAGTGACACTGACAGTGGCCCGGATAATGGGTGGTAGTGCGACAAGGCTGTCCCCGGATGTGGACAATGTCGACGTATGGGACAGCAATGCCCTGGCTATCGAGACCCCACGAGCCTTCTCTTTCGAGACGAGAGCAGCCAGATTGGCGACAAAGTGCGGGCAAGAATCACGAAACGTGACACTTCTCGTGCGCGTACTCCGGGTTCGGTAGCTGGACTGCAGAGTGCAGGATCACAAGTGCAACTAGAGCAGGGGTTACTTACTGAGGACCCTCTACTCACTTACCATAGTCAGCACCTCGTGGGAAGCAATGCTCTGCAAGTGAATAACACCATTCTGGATGCTAACAATGTGAGTACGGACGCGCTGGAGCGCAGTACATCCTCGTTCTGGCCCGGGGTGGGGAGCGAGAATGTAGCCAACGGCGAGGAAGACAGGAAGGAAGACTCTGATGATCAGAGGACGATTCCCCGACCATTTACCCTGCCACTCGATATGATCGGGTTGAACTATTTCCTAGCAAACTATGTCGTGCGACAATCTCCACCCTCATCTGGTTTTCTCGACTACGTACCCAGAATTCTTACATTAGACGATGACAATGAGATACTGCAGGGTGCCATTCTAGCCGTGGGCTTGGCTGGATTGGCCCATAGCACCCGTCAGGCCGATCTACGACGTAGGTCAAGGGCCATGTATACGAGAACTATCAAACGAATGAACCAAGCTCTATCAGACCCGCCGACGGCACGTCGGCATAGCACGATCGTCACGGTTCTGATTTTATCCCTCTATGAATTCGGCGAATCGTCGCTTAATGGATGGGATCGGCATATCCAGGGCGCGACCTCACTGCTAGAGCTGCGGGGCAAGACCCAATTTACCACTCCCATTGGCCTCCAGATATTCAAGGACATCTTCAGTCATCTCTTGATAAATTGTCTGCGCATGGGGAGTGCAATCCCCGCACCCCTCCGTATGATTCGCGCCGAGGCTTCCAAAGCAATTAGTGCATCCGACCCCTACTGGGTTGCCAGTAGTGGCCTCGTGGACATCATGGATCTCTATTCCCAGATATCCCCAGGAGGCTATGATTTTATCCAGGGTAGCGAAGTCAACAACAGTGGAGTTAGCACCGCAGAACGGCAGTTGCCTATCGACGAGCTAGAGCGGTACCTATCCCAGGCTCTGGATATTGACCACCGCCTCGAGAGCCGATTCTCGGAATGTTCACCTGAGTGGCAGTTCACTGTCGTGCAACTCGCTAGTCCGGACCCTGCCAGGGTCATGGTGATGTCTACCATAGCTGTCACGATGTCGGGGTCGTCAGCGTTTGGAACGATATGCGTACCTGTCGCGTCTTGGCCAACCACGCCATCTGCCATCTTCTACTACGGGGAGCCAAGTCGGACCCCAGTTGGTTCTTTTCCAGAAATTACAGCGACCAACTGCAGGAGACCAGCCGAACGATGAGGCAGATCCGCGATGATATCCTGGCCTCCGTGCCCCAGCAGATGAGCTACTTCCCTTTCCCTGCCCAGGAACAAGTGCAGCCAGTGAACCTGGGGCAGTATTACAACCAAGCGACGATATCAGGCTCCAAACTGTCTGCTCTTTCAACGACAGCTGTCGACAGCTCACTCGGCTTCGAGCAATCTACGTATACCGGCGCAGGAGTCGGTGCGTATTTTGCCAGCTGGATGCTCTTGCTTGCCGGCTGTATGCACACCAACTCGGAGGATACGCGGCAATGGATAGTAGCACAGCTACGATGTATCAGTCTGCAATCAGGCCTGGCGCAAGCGACTTCTTTGCCAGTTGCGTTGAATCAAGTAAAGTCCGGCCGCCGCTGAGTACCTAGGATGGAGCCTACGGTGACTGGTGGTCATGGAAACAGGAAACTACTGCGATTCTCTCCATGACAATGCATATAACTTTTGGCTTTATCTACTTCTGAAAGCAAGTGTACATCATATAATATCAATAAACCAAATACAAATTGAACAATGTGGGCAGTGTAACGTGTTCTGGGACTCCAGATTGTCCACTCCGCTGGGCTCAGTAAATGCTGGGTAAAGCACAATGCTGTCGTTAATTCTTTATTAGAGCTGTATAAAGAATGACAAAGTGATGTTAAGCCTCGCTCGTAATCATAAATGGTCATGAAGTTACCAGGACAAGAAAACAGCGCAACATCGTGTTTACCCGATTAGGCTAGACTAATTCGACTGGTGCACTAGTCCTATTCTGATATACACCATTGCCCTCAAGCCCTACTCAGCACCGTCGCCATACTCCACTTATGGACAGTTTGCATTCGGTTGTGCTCTTTATCCAGTCGGTGAAAGGCTGTCATTCTATTTATAGATGGGCACAACATGAGCTCTTTGACGCACAGTCTTGTCAGGCAAACACGACACTAATGAACTGCTCTCCTGCAGAACTTCGCATCTTTCCCTTTATGGCAGAGGATGCTTAGTGAGTAACCTCGGAGTATAGAGTACGACAGAACTAGAGCATTTTTGGGTCGATCTTCCTTTGTCATATGCGTAGAACCACCACGGTGGGCTAGCTTAATGCCGCCATGCCCACTGTCAAAGGCAGTGGCTGGATTACTATCTTCACGCAGATAGTATCGGGATCCATCGGATCCCTCCCCAACGGGGCTGAGACTTAGCGACCAATGGAGGCTTTGATGGTCAAAGGGTACCTAACTGGTTTATCTAGGATGGGTCTGGATGGTGATGAGCAGCTATCCCTTTGAATAGCAGGAAGGAAAGACAAAGACACTGTTTATGAGAGAACTCTTTATTACGGGACTCTTTCCTAGGCTGAAGACCTCTGATAGAGCAGGTTAGACAAGAATGGGAGTCTTTGTTCGTAGCAATCATATCTCTACATCGATCACGTTCTACTCTCCTCCACAGACACCCGAGGCGATTGTTTTCCTTTTGCTTCCCTTTGTGTACAGACCTTTGCAGACTGGTGAACTTGTGAGTATTAACATACGGACACGAGCGCACATGGCGCGCTCTTGTCTACAACCTGTAGAATACTGTAAGTAGTGTATAGCAGGGGGAGCTCCTGCTTAAATAGAGCCTGTAGAAGCGACAGCTTGTAGACGTAAAACCATCAGTTCCAGGCATAGGCACTTACCCTTTCTATTTTGGCTGATGGCCTTGATAGTACATCAGCACTAGCTCATATTCGGCCGTCAAGATGAGTGAAATCGCGCCAATCGCTTGCTATAAGAAGCGACCCCTTCCCTTGGAGGAAATTGCACCTCCCAACGTGTTCACATGTGAGCGAGTGATTCACCGACAGAAAGCGCATCACATTGCCACCACGCCAGACATGTCCAGCCACATCGACAAGAATCTGGAGGTTGAGGAGAAGCCTGGAGAAGAACAAAAGGAAGAAGAAAAGCCAGAGGCAAAGGAGGAGGAGGAGGAGGAAACAGATGACGATGATGATCGAGAACCGATGTACGACAACACCGATTATGACCACGTACGCTTTGACCCAATATGGTATAGGGATCAGGGCTACGCGGGGGACGAGATGCCCGTCGAGATAGCGGAGGAGCTTGGGGAGAATCAAAAGTACGGTATGCAAGGGGAAAAGCTTCTTTGTCAAGGATCACTACTAACGTCTCATTAGCACGGTATCTCCAGATGGTCGGATCATCCCGGACGATCTTCCACATGTGTGGTCGGCCTGATGTGGTCCGGATGATCGACGATCCAGCCTATGTCATTGACGATGAGATTGTGGGTATCCCAATCGGGTCTTCCCCCGTCTCATTTCTGCTCTCCCGCTACCAGGAGGATGGCATATTTCCCTGGGACCATATACCCGGGCTGCAAAGTGGAGCAGTGAGAAAATGCTCAATCCCTGCCTCGGTTACAAGCACCGTGACAACGCAAGAGCTTAAGACACTATATCCCTTCTCGCGAACAGTGACCAATGGTGAGGCAATTAAAGTTGTACGAATCCAGAATAATCGAAACTTTGACAGATTGGAAAGGGATATGATGGCTCGTTTCACGGATGGTCTTCTGCAGCGGAAGGATACATTATTCCGAGGGCTGTCCCTGTTGGCTCTTGAGAGATCCTTGGCCTTCTTCCTCCCTGTTCTAAGTTCGACCAACGCTGACAATGATTTTGGGCCGGGGATCTACACCACAGCAAGTCTGTGGACAGCCAAGAAATATGCAGGTACAGCCGGTGCCATCATGGTCTTTGGTACACCTGACGAGCGACGCCTAGCATGTTGGGAACCCACCGGTGATGACTGGAGACGATTGACTGCCAAGTGGATTGGCCTACCATCGTCCGATATAGATGCCCCTTCGGCCTATCAGAGTGCGGATGTCATCAGAGGAGCCATGTCGGCGGATAACCCCAGGGCACAGAGGCAGAACCGGTCAGTGAACCCAGAGGACACCAAGCAGACAGCTTTTGTCTCGTACCGCGGGTGTGAGAACTTGAGACGCGAACTCAAAGCTATCATCTTCATCAATTCGTCTAGATGAGGAAGTGGAATTGTTGTTACCAGTGGAATTGCTGTCATCATGGATAAATTAACGTATTGTTAGAAGAATGAAAGCCATTGCATTAGATCCATGTATTCGTGACTTTTGTGTTCAGAAACAAGAAGGTCTAATATAAAAAGTTACGATGTACGAAAAGAATTGACGGCAATCTGAGTGTGATTGTTCCCTTGAGTCCGTTTCGTCATAGATCTCAACAGCCCGATCTATATTGTCCATAACAGTCCCCAATCCCAACAAGGCATAGATCAAGTAACATCACCAAATCTATCACAACATCTCACCCAAACTCCTCAAACCCGACTCGTCTCAGCCTCCTTAGCACCCTCAGGATCGAACGCCGAAACCTCAATCTCAGCTCTCATAGCATCATGACCAAGACGACCAATCTGCACACAGGTCCACACGGGATGGTTGTCAGGCATCCACTTCTTGAAGTTACGAACCATGGCGTCCTGCGCTTCCTGGTCCAGTTGGATGTGGTAAGAGTTGACTCTGTAGACCTGCGACCAACCCTTGGCACCGGTGTCCTTGAGAGCCGTATCCACGTTCACGAAAGCTTGGTTGATTTGCTCCGGTACAAGCTTGGAGATGTTGAAGTCTGCGTCGTAGAAGCCTCCTGTATGGATGCTAGTAACCTCACACAAGTACGTGCATATGGGGATCTAAGAAGTAATTACCCTGACCGGCGCAGTGGATTTAGTCCCCGACTCGGACGGCGGATGATTACCAGTGGCTTTTTCTGTTGGCTTCGCCGAAGCCTTTGTAGGCGTATTGTCTCATGGCTGCCATCGTAGGGTTGGGTTACAAAGGTCCAGACGAATTAAATTGGAGAATTCAGGACCAGACGTAAGAGAGGAAGACAGGGGCGATAGACTGTAATTGTTGTAAAACAATATATCCCATAAGCTATATACGTCCTCACTCGATACAAAAACCCCGCAGAGACTAGGGTGCGGAATATGAATTCAGTCATGGCAATGTCCACATCCTCAAGGCCGCACTCCCCACTTTCTCCTGGCCTACTCTGTGATTTCATCCTTGTGTGAAGAGGTTGGCTGATTGAGGTACTGATAGGCATCGAGAAGTGGGTAGCAATACTGCTAGAGTATTTTCAGTAGCAGTGAGACTCACTTCCGGGCTTGTCTTGCACGGATCGTATCCACGTCTACGGTCCATGGTTGTACGACATTCCTTGTAGGTTTATCTGACGCCCATGATGACAAAGTAGAGCATTTCTTTGTCGCAGTTATTTCTTGTCTGGGATGTTCTTTGTTCCTGGAGGTGGACATGACTTTCGTCGGAATAAGGCTGAGAGACAGTATCGAAACTTCTGTAAAAAGAGGCAGGGCAGTAACCACAGAGCCTACTCCGTGAATTTGCTCCTTGCCCTGAACTTATGCCCGAAGAAGTACAGAACATAAATACCAATAATGCATATCGCACAACAACCGCCCATCAAAGTCATCCCCCAGTGCACACCAAGTGCGTCATACAACGGGTGAGACCAAAGAACACCAGCCAATACGACCGAAGACCTAACCAGTCCGTTCCCACTGAACAGTGAAGCAGTGTACTTGGGATAGGACTGAGTTATATAGACAAACACCGACTGGATTATCATAACAACGCTGCCTGAAACGAGCATGGTGCCTATAGTTGGTACAATCCAGTGGATGCTGGGCTTCGATGTCCACCCAAATATCAGGATTCCGGTAGGGATTAGCACCGAGGCAATTAGCGAAGGGAGCAGTCGTCCTTCGGGCGTCATTGCATTGCCGTTCTTGATTGATTTATTGACGACGAAATGGACAAAGGCGCAGTAAGGAATACCGGCCAATCCCACCGCGATGATAACAGATAGAAAAACCAAGCCTTGCTCCCCCAGTGTCATGTTGTATATGTTGCCGTAAACTAGAGGGAAGAACTCGAAGAAAGAGTAGAAAATAGCATAGACAAGACCGCAGTAGATACTTGTGAATGCGATGGATGGGTCGAGAGTGTTCAACTTCCAGGGAACAATCAGGGCCCGGTGCAGTCTATTCAGCATAGTGGTGTTCTCGATCTCCATTTCTGGTTCGAACTTGTAAATCTCCTTCTGTGACAATGTTCGGATTCTTTGGGCACGGCGATACAGAATATTGGCTTCGGATGTCTCTGGTAGAAAAATCTAAGACTTATCAGCTCTGTCAACCCCAGGCTTTCTTTTGTCATTGGACTTACGAGTAGGATCAGTCCGGGCCCACTGGCTAGAAGGACCTCCCACAAGCTCCATCTCCATCCCAACACAGGGATGCTGTAGCCAGCTATGGTGTTCCCCAAGGCGGGCCCCGCTAAACAAAATAATGCCAAGCTGTAGAAGGCATAAGGCTTTCCATACGCGCTGCTAACATCACCCAACGATGCGCCGCCTGTGGTAAGGACTGGGGACCCAAAGAAGCCCTGAAGAAACCGAAGCACCAATAAAGATTCAATATTGGATGCCAGTGCTGTTGGAATTGAGATCAGGATAAAGACTGTCAACGATGCAAGATAAGGAATATTACGTCCAACAGCTGGAATCTCGGACAGGGGCGACCAGAACATCGGTCCAACGCCGTATCCAAACACATAAAGCCCGATCCCAAGACTTGAGACTGTCGCAGATACTCCAAAAACCTCTTCAACCTCACTTTGTGCCGCTGCATAGATCGATCCGGACATATAAACAGCAAACGAGATATAGAGGATAATGAAATAAACAACGAACTTTTTACGTTTGGGCCAATTCAGAGGGTTTGCCGGATCGGTGGCACCGTACCAATCAACCATGACATATTGGCCTTCTGGTTCGTTTATACACAGAGTTCTTGTGCTCTCCAAGTCAAATCGACTTGGTAGGTAGTGCTGCGCATGTTGTATTCTTGCGGGTATCTGAGGAAGCTCAGATTGTTGCGTAGGTTTAACTGCGCCTTCAAGGTCGAGGGTTTCTGAGCCGGCAGCTGGGGGCAAATGTTGCATTCTGTCCATTTCATTGAGCCCCCTCTGGTCTTGCACAATAGGCACTCGCTTCCATCCTTCACTGGAGATTTCCAAATTGTAGTCGTCCCGCTCCTCCGGAAAGCTAAATATCTTTCTTGCTCCAAGCCAATGAAAGGCGTAAGCAAGAGGGGTATCCGACGAAAAGGACGACATTATTCTCTTCTGGTAGGAATTAGGCACCATTGATGTTCAAGCATAAGATACGGCTTTCCCAATAGGGAACAAAAGCCTTTTGACTTGTTGTCGTCAGAGAATTGTGTTGATCGTTGAAACTGTGGTAACTGCGTAAGAATGGAAGCACTGGTGAGTCGGTCAATTGAAAAAAAAGTCGGGGCCAACGATAACGGACTGACAGCGACACATGGTCATGGACACGAATCGAACGGCTTATTTTTGGGGAACACAAGTGCCGGTAGGGTAGTTGCATCGATCAGCCCTGTCTGGCTCCTACATATTTTCTGCGGAATATACATTCCTTGATGTGCTCCTGTGGGGCAGGCTGTGGTCAACAACCGTTGTAAGCATTATTCCCCGTCTCCAGTAGTGGTCCTAAGTAGACAGCTGATCCTATATTATTATGTGTTTTGTTGGTTATGGGATAATCCTGCACTTGCGTATTGTGTTTAGTAAAAAATAGACTTATTTCATCCAGTACGAGAGACAATATTTATATAATTATAAAGGATTTTCCCATGAGAGATCATTGATACTGCTATCCATCTCATCATGCAGCCACGAAGGCAAATCGAACAGTCCAGGTATCTGCCCACCAGGGGCCAACGAGCCGTCATTTGCTAAGCCCGAGTTCGTCCACATCGACCAATCCAGTCCAGCACCATTCTGATCCCATCCTCCTTCAGGCGAAACATTCGGGCTCCGGTTGTATGCTTGACTCCAGGACGGCACGTATACCTCATCGGAAGCGGCGTTAGCCTTCCCAGGAAATGCTTGTTGTCCGCTGGCATCAGGGCCGTTTATCATTCGCACAAGACTACAATGGTACTTGCCAGCAGGTACCCACGATTCAGACAGCTCCTGGAGGGTTTTGAGACATGAGTTCACCTTGTCCATATCAATGTCACTCCGACCTGCATCCTGCGTTCCTTGGGGATAAGGATTAAGGAGTGCCAGAGCAGCGGAAAGGCTGCAGTAGGTAGCCGTTACGGGGCTCTTACGGAAACTACCAAACACCTCCCGATATTGTTCGCCCAGTGAGCCTATCCGTTTGGCGGCCTCAAGCTGAACGGTGGAGGCCTTTTGGGTGAGGCTATCAAGTGGCTGCTGTACCGGCTGTTGTGGGCTGGGAGAGCGTCGCGATCCAGGCTCTGCGAGATACGGCTTTGTGAGAAGAATAATGGCTGTGTTGTATATCATGCATAGCGTGTAGGCCTGGGGGAATTTATTTTGTGTCCCCGACCTTACCGGTTTGAGTTCAGGTGGCAAGCCGTAACACCAAGTTTTGAGGGCAAGAAGACACGAGTCGAAGAAGCTTCGCTTTTGGCCTCCGTGGGCGAGTCTTTTGGGTGCGTACCTTGCATGTGCATGTTAGCGAACTAGTGAAGGTGTAAACCGATAGTTGAGTTGCAGACTTACAGATTAAGATGAATCTTTTCTAGTATCTGGCTGAGAGCAATCAGGGATCTTTGGAACTGAACTAGCAGAGCTCGGCTGACCGGAGTCGAGGTGCAGCGTTGATCAGGCTGATCGGTTGGACTAGGTAGGGATGGCAAGCCTACTACACCTTGGAAGTCCTAGGTAAACTTAGTAAAGGATAAGGCTGGTTTGACCGTAGTTCCCTGATCGGAATAGGATCAAAGATATCTTACAAGCATAGTGCAGACCCGGCCCGTATAGCTGGCGGCCAACTTGTCGTCACAATAGAGAGACCAGTATATCTGCCTCCGAAGTTCTGCTTCGGTCTCAATGATACGACTGGGGCTGTTCAGTATGTTTGAATCCAAATGAAGTCCCATGTCCAGTACTAGTCGATTAGCCATACCTTGGCATAGCCAGCCAGCGGCATCATGACCGAAAGCCTTGTTATGTGAGACTGTGTTAGACAAGAGATCTCAGCATGCTGGGTAGACTCACCACATATGCTGTCCCCAACACGGCGAGAGACTGCAGTGTTGTAATATTCGGGCGCTTAAGGTCTAAATACAGAAGCGCTTCTGCGAATTCGAGGAAGACACGGCCAGCTGTATTGGAATCCTCAGGGTCCGACCGCACCTCGACTCGATCGGAGTAGCGGGATGCACAAGCGAGTATACAATTGAGTAGTAACGGGCTAAAATACCTCCCATTGCTTTCCTTGCTCTCACGGAAAAGAGCTTCGTCTATAACTTGACAAAATGGACTTTGCCAGGTAAAAAATAGTTCAAGCAGATGGGACTCGAGCTCTTCGGGAATCCGAGCCCCGTTAGAAAGTGCCTGGATGTATATATTTGGCGCTTCAAGATGGTGTTCCAGATTAGGCTGTTCCAGATACTCTGTATCATAGCTATTAGCCGTAGGGTTCACATACCCACTGTGGGTATTTGCACTTTAACCCACCATTACATCCATGAAACGCGGTGCGGCCACTTGCCGAACCGAAGTAACGAGCCTCGCCATCACTATCGAAATTAAGGCAGTCATCTATATAAAGTGTGCCCTCAAAGGCAGTACAGAGCTGGTCAAAAGCAGAGGAAGAGCTGCCAGTAGTCAGTGACGTGGTATTGGGTACCACGTTCTGTTCCAGTAACTGAGCCGCGGACGCATCAACATCGATAGAATGGAGCCAGAGTATCCGCTCCAGAATATTGATCCGTGCCTGCAGCTGTCGGACATAAGCCTTCGGAGCCGTTCCCCGGCCGTCATCATCCGTAGTATAACTACAAGGCACCTGGCGGTCAAGACATCGAGAGCACGATGGCTTATTACCGTCACACTATTGAGTATCAGCAGGCGGCAAGCAAGGGCCGTGAAACTCTTTGGCTAGATAGAGAGATTGACCCACCTTTGCACGTCGTCGGCGACACTCCTGGCAAGCTCTTGAGGCATATCTGCTCCGCCCTCCCGCCTTCCCGGGGGCGGAGGATAAATTCCGCCTTGGGCCTGATTTAGGGCTCGGGCCACTGACACCCTTCGGCGAGGGCTTGTTATCAGCCATAGCTATACCAGGCACCGGACGGATCTTTGTTGAGGGGACGAGAAATCAAATAATGCACGTGGTGTGAAAAGCGGGCCTCTAGATTTTCCGCCGAGTCCATTCATCCTCCAGCGGAATCTATATTCCGCCCCAGTTCCCCTGACGTCATACATCCTGACGGAGCCCTAACAATTTTATAAGGCATGATTGGGAAGCAGAGGTAAACTCTTTGGTATGTAGATGAGGTGACAAACAGATACAAGTACTTATAAACAATTACCGAGTTTAATATTGCATCAGAGGCAGGAAGTTGAGAAACCAAGCACACCAGCCACCAAATATATATGGTATCTCGAATCTAGGTCTACTATGTTCAATCGGAGAGAGCGAGATCATATAAATCACTTGAATCGTAGCAGCTTGGCACCAAATACGGTGGTATCAAGGATGAGGAGCTATTAGACAGCGCAGTTTCCACAAATTTGGCCTTGGAAGGTGTATCTACAGATCTTGTTATTCAACATTATGAAAGGAGCCATATGTGCCACGTGACCGTCAATGTCCGCGGAGACACTAGCCGCATTCGATGATAGTGACCCGCGGACTTTTACGCCTCTTTTGGTGTTCATCTCATGTCCCTCTCCCCTGCGATCATCCAGCGAGAAGCCAAATCATGAAACGAAATCACAGTGGGGCTCCTGTAATGATGATACATCGGTGGAACCGACCACCTCTGTCGTGCAAACCTTGCCGGGAGAAAAAACGTCGGTGTGATCGCAACCAGCCCTGCTCCAGTTGCGCGCAGAGACATCTCGAGTGCGAATATGCCGGGCAAAGTGACCATAGCCAGCTACCTGGGAGGCAGGCATCCGTAATAGCAACTGATTCCAACCAATTGCCGATTATCCCAAATCCACCGGCTGCCCCGGGGGCTATGCGGGCAGTGCCTGCTTCTTTGTGAGTTGAGCGTATTCCCCTGGTTGGTTTTGTCGCTAACCATGCCACGGAAGAAACGCGGACGAGGTATTGTACCGTCTCCAGAAGTTAGAAGAAGCGGTCTTCCAGAAATCAAACAAGGCAGCCCATTTATCTCCGGTATCCCCATCAAACAACGTATGTGATTCCCCATGTATTGCTTGGGAAACAAATCGTAATATTTGTGTCTCCGTAGGAACAGAACTCCCGTATAAGCTTTACCTCAGTTAATTCTCACGTCCAATCCTCTCACGGCGAACCTTATTTGGATACAAGAAGTATAGCCGGACATCTCCCGCGAATAGACGAGGCTAGGGAGTTGTTCAGCCATTTCGCAGTAACTATTGGGCCGACGTTCGGAGTCCTCCATTTACCTTCTACGAAAGAACTAATGAAAGATGCATATCAGGCCATGCTTGCAGGCCAGGAGGTAGATGCTGCTAGGTTGCTGCTATTTCTTAGTATATTTGCTGGCTCAATGTTTGCCTGGACACCCCAGCTTCTGGAGAAGCTGAACACCACGGCAATAGAAGCACAGGCAGCTTTCAAGGTATACACACGACTCGCAATATCGATCCTAGATCATCCTCAGCCAATGGAGCCCTCTACTACTGCGCTTGCGGCTATGGCTACTTTATCACATATGGCTGGCAACTCTGATGCTTATCCTTACAAAATTCCTTTAATCCGCTTCCGTTGCTACACTATGGCACGAGCAATGCAGATCCATCGTTTAGATACTCCAAAGAGTCGTGAACAAAGAGTGCTGAAGGGCTACAACCCAATCGAACTCGAGGTTCAAAGACGGATCTGGTGGAACATGCTGGCAAGCGACTGGTGAGTCTAGTATACATTCAGCTTGACTTATCACTGACGAGCGAAGGCTAAACTCATTTTCCGGTGGTCCCAAGGAAGGGGCATACTTAATCCATCCAAAGCATATGATGGTCGATTATCCCACTAATATTGACGATGAGTTAATTACACTAGCAGGGATACCGCAGGACCGTCCCTTATCCCAACCTTCCTCACTGTCCGCCTTTATCTACCGTGTGAAACTAGCTACTCTTTGCCGTGAAGTCGTCGATGCGATGCCATCAATTTGGCTAGAGGCACAAGAGCCAGACTACGAAACCATCCTAGCACTAGACAGGAAGTTCCAAAACTTCCTAGCTGAACTTCCAATCTTCTTTCAACTAGACCCCAGCAGCATTGAACAAAGCCAGTCAATATGTGAAAAGCGTCCCTATATACCTGTGCAGCGAATTACTCTTCATTTCAGTCTCCACGCGCGCCTCTGTCGGCTTCACCGACCTTACCACCTTGAAGGTGTGACAAACCCGAAATATTCCTATTCTCACCGGGTATGTATTCAGTCTGCGCAGAAAATCCTAGAGCTGCGCCGCTTGATGGACGATGCGGGTGCACGGGTCGGATTGAAACCAGGACGCTTCTGGACTACAAACCAGCATGCTTTTCTCGCCGCTCTTATTTTAGCAACCGACGTTTCATTTAGCCCTGACGCACCAGATGCGGAGGCTCGGAAGGCTAAAGTGCTTGCTGCTTATGAAACCCTCGAGAAGTCAAAGGAAGAGTCGAGTACCCTGGTAGAGACAATCCAGAGAAATATGCAGACCCTCATGTCGACCCTCAACATACAGCGGCCACAGCTCCTTGGTTCACAATCAGGAGGCCCTACGGGAATAGGTAAAGATACCCTTGTGCCAGCCAGCGGAGCCCCTCAGAACCCTCAGAATTCGCGAGATCTTCATGACACATCTCTGTCCAGTCATACAGCAGATACAGTGCAATCGCCAGAAGCCGAGGATCCAATCCTAGTTGGCGATGCGGCTCCCTACAGGAACGTTCCATCTGAGGCAGGGATCCGGGAGAAAGAATGGGACCAGCTGTGGTCTGACTTTCTAGCGGTCGCCCCAGAGCTCGACATCCCGCAGTGGAACTCCCTGCTGGATGATATGGACTTCCACTTCGGTGAAAGCACACCACAATAATAAAGGGCTTGCCTTGATCAAGATATTTGGTTTCTGAGCTTGAACCAGACGGGCTTTCAAGTAGTCTCTTCCCCCAACATACTCGCAATTACACCTGCTGGACCTGCGAAGCGCTCCCGCACCTCCTATATAGATGAGACTCTGCAGTAGTCGAGGGCTAGCGGCCAATCACTGTTAAGCATGGCGAGACAAGCTCGTCGTCCCGTCCCGTCTCGTATATCATTATTTTCGGTGTAGACTGTACGAAAGCCTTAAGACTCCTCCGTTGAGTAAAGACCTGGTCAGCCTCTCTGTGGTTGGTTACACTCTGTGTGACAAAAGTATACCATTAGGGATGATCTTGGCTGGTAGCAATTGCTTGTGCTTTGTGTAAGCTAGGATATGATGAAACCTTGCCGACCAACTAGGCTTCCTGGTCACTGAGGTACAGTGTGAGCGATCACGCCAACAATGTGTAAAAGACCAATAAACCAACCAAACCAACCCTTATCATCACTAACAGTTGCACGAAGTGCAGGCTTGTACCCTCGGAGAATATCCCACAGGTAGACGCCCTTACACCTAGCTCACTTGAGCCTCGCGCTTGCGACCTTTACGCTTTATGTCAAGGGAAATATGACAGGGGAGGGTAGCTCAGAACCAAACAGGACGATGCCAAATACCATCAGACCGTTGCAAGCACAATACCACGTTGGTCACCTTGCAACACAAACTCACGGGTGATATGCCTGCGATATACTCAAACTTCTCAAAGTAAGGTGTTACCCAATGTATATAATCTCATCCAAAAGCCTAAGTGTTGTGAGTTAGTAAAGTTCTTTCGTCTGCTTCCTGGGCGTGACGGTGAAGTATACTTATCCAACGAGCTAGTACTATTCCTATCTGGGATGTGTGAGCTACTTTGCAAGCGATATAACGGTCGTCGCAGTTGCGGCCATACCGTGGCTAGGGACTACCAGCGTTGCAACGCTGCGTTTCGGCGCCCAAATCGACGGCTTTGCTTACCACCCAGTGGCCGATTGCGTGATCTTGACCGTGTCATCGACATAGAGAATGATTACTTAGACGGTCTATGTCCTGTTTGTAGGGGCGAAACGCCGCCGAGTTCGGAAGGCTCCGAGCTCATGTTCATCGTTTGAATTCCACGTAAGTAAATGAAATGGCCTAAGAATGCAGGACTAACAACTCTGCAACGTAGTGTGTATCTAAGCTTCAGCAATAAGGACTGGGAACTTGGTGGAGGACAAGGACGGGGGATAATTTGGACCGGTCACACAAGAGCGGCCAATGAGATTGGGATACAAAGGGATATTCATGTTTCTAGCTACTATTGTCTGATTGCAGACGCGGCCGATCAATGGATTCTGTCTAACGTATCAATTTCGTTGGCATTTCTTTGCTGATCTCCTACTAAACAAACATTGATTGCTGGCAACATAAGAACAATAACTCTCCCCGGCAAGCCGTACAAGCTTTTGTTCACACTCCTTCACTAAGCCCAGATGGATCAGCCGAAGCGAGTAATTCTACGCTTGCAAGAAGCCGACCTCGACGAAGCAGACCTCTACGAGCCAGTTCGATTCTATTTTGAAAAGACCGGTCGCTCACTCGAGGAACTTGATACCAGCCGTCATTTCATCCACATCCAACCCTCGAACCCTGATATACCGCAGATCGACCCCAAACTACATGTTGTGATTGATCTCGAGGCAGACAAGTACTCTGGCAAGCTCGGTCCCGATTTCCCCCACGACCTATACCGTGTCCGCCGCGTTGATGGCAAGTTGTGCGTTGTTCCCCCTTGCGTACCATTTTATACCAGGACCCCCCCATCGATCTAATTGTTGGTCTAGAGTGATGTATGGCTACAAGGATGGACCTTGGTATCAGAGCTTTGTTCGTAAACTTCGGTCGATTATAGACGACGTATACCCATGGGGGCAAACAAAACGCGATCTCCGGTTCTCAGGTGGCACAAGTGCACAGGCCCTCGAGAGCTGAAGTGACGCGGAGTCAGCGTGAGAGAGGTCTCAGAAAGCGTTGTTGGCTTGACGCCACATGGCGCTGGATTATTTATTAGGTTCTTGGTGGCTGGATATTGAGGTGGAGTCTATTAGCCAATAAACAAGGATCCACCATATGGTTTTGTTTCAGAGCATACCTGATAGAGGATCATTGGTAGCTATCGTGCAGTAGCCTTTCCTCTAAACAAGTCTTTTTGATGAGGAGAACTTGTTGTATTCGTATCCCCCCCCACACCCTCCCGTCTATACACATGAGCCTACTCCAGACGCTCATTTCAGTGCATTAGCAGATATTGCTGCATGAATAAAGACTATCGAAAAAGAAAGTACACGCTAACCACACGTCCACAAGGTGTTAGATCAGACATCTGGCTATAAACATCCGCCACGAGTGCTTGGGTTTCTAAATTTCCTCCGCATCAATATCGTATGCCATATGCTTCTGTCCCCATCCCCGTTTCTCCAACCCTAAAGCCCAAGAAGCCCAAAATGCCATCCCAACCATTACTTCCTTGGACCACAAGCCCCAAGGCCCAGTCGTCTTCCGGACCCCCGCATTTTGGGCTGCGAGATTGTAGATCTCATTTACTCGAGGTCTCCTGATCTCATCGAATTTCTTGTACACCTCCGCCACGGGTCGACTTGGGTCTTCCAGTAAGCGAGCAAGCAGAAACGTGTCCTCCAACGCCATAGAGACACCCTGTCCCGCATGGGGCTGCATCGCATGCGCCGCATCGCCAAGAAGTACACAGCGACCCTTATACCAAGCACCACCAAGGGGCAGTCGGTAAACCGGATAGAACTTCATCACGTCGGTGTTCTCAACGAGCTGTCTGAGTAGGTCTCCCCAGTCCCCATGCAACTTTTCCAAAATCTGATGCATATTCGATTTAAACCCATTTACCTCCTTCTGCCGATACACCTCCCACCCATCTCGACTATCCCCAGCATCCGGCAACGGGACCTCCTGCGACAAACCCCAGGCTACCTCATCGCCCGCTGCGGTGGCGAGCATCACCATGAACATCCCTTGCTCCGTCAACGTCGCACCGATCCCGGAAACCTGTGTAGCAGCAACGGAAGACAACCTCGACGTGGGAACAAGCGAAGACAGTGCCGAAAGCCCAGAGTATTCAGGCCTCTGGTCGGGATCGACATACAGACGGCGCACACAAGAGTGAATGCCATCGCACCCGACCAGGATGTCCGCTTTATCAGTACTACCGTCGGAAAATGTCACTGTCACTCCAGAGTCGCCGTTGTCATCAATGGCAGTGAGCCGTTTGTTGAAATAGATTGGGATTTGAGCTTGGTACACTGCATCCAGAAGAACGTCGACAAGATCCGTTCGCTTAATTCGGAGATACCCAAAGCCTGTCTGCGCGCGTGCGTAGCTGACCATATCCTCCTGCTTGCCTACAATCCCACCTTGTGCAGAATGGATGATGAGGTTACTCCGACTGCTACCTCGCGCGTGGAGGGCGTCATAAACACCTAGACGGGAGAACAGTCGGAGGCCATTAGGCATGATGCCGATGGCACCACCGAGGGTAGTCGGCTCAGGTCGGAGTTCATAGATGCTGCATTTGATGTTTGTCGTTTGGTGGAGACGCAGCGCGGTGGAGAGACCGGCAGGACCTCCCCCGATAATGATTGCCTGAGAGGTTAGTAAAGGGATAATGGAGTTATGAATGTAGACATACCTTCCGATGTTCAGACATTCTTTTAATAACATGTGTTCGCATTGGTAATTGTCCTGACCGAGTGCTCCTCATATTCGTCCATGGTGGCTTTAATACTTCGAAGCTGCGGAATGTCCGCGGGCATATCCGCGGCAGTAGCTACTATATACGGCTAGTAGGCCGACCCGCAAGTCAGCACTCACCAGTCGATAGTCTCACCTCACGCAGGCTACTTAGAACTGCTGACAATGCTACAGCCCTCCTGCCTAAACAGCTGAAGATCCTCCAGGGTACATACGAGACTTAGCCATATGTGTCATACGCCACATTGATCTATCCTGCCTTCTAACTAGTCCACTGTCAGGTCAACCTATTTCTAGCTACTGGAGAGATGTTTCTGCTTCTCTCACAAAGGGTCTAGTCAGTTGGTTCTCCTCCTTTCCTTTCAATCTGAATCTCAAAGTATTACTGGGAATTTATCAACCATACACAAACTATGCTTGTTTTAATAAGGTCGATCCCAATACCAATTCGATATGCATGTCGGGTACGAACCCCAAGCTAGTCCCGGATAGGAAGGGTGGCCTCAGGAACGGAGTCCTCCGCACCACTCAATCCGAGCTTTGGCATTTCCCTGAGCCAGTAAAATCTCCCCATAATCTCCATCGACCTCGTAAACTTCCGTTAATTCGTGTCTAGTGCTCTCACCGAAGTCATACTAAGTCATCTGTCACTGGTTGAGGTTAAAATGGTGGAAAATTCTTTTTCCCTCTCAACGGCCATCGAGAAGAATCTTGCCCTTGAGAATGTTCCGTGCTGAGATCTAGTAAGACACGCACTATCAAAATGATTCAAGTGCCGAGCGCTACGGCAGAGCACCGCTCATCTCCAGATGCCCAAACGTTCGAGAAGGACGCCGCACTGGCGGTGGTGAGCGACGAAGCGCAGGAGATCGACCCTGCAGTGGAGAAGCGTGTGCTGCGCAAGATTGATCTCTTCTTCATGCCTGCAATGTTAATAGGTGGGTGTCTAACGTACCCCCGTGTTATGTACGGTGATTAACGAGTTCAGGATATGGATTTGTATACTGGGACAAAGTCAGTTGCAACCCGTTGTATAGTCTAACACGAGCCCTAACTGACTGGTTCAGGCTATCTTGGGGAGCGCATCTCTGTTCGGTATGACAACTGATCTGGAACTACTTGTCATCGATCATACTACAATACCTCCGTCAAAGGACACATCGCGACTCAGCTGGGCGACCTCCATCTTTTATTTTGGAATGCTGGCGGGTTTGTACCCCATGACGTTTATCCTTCAGCGCTTCAAAACGCAATATGTATTCGGCCCCATAGTGATGATGTGGGCCATTACCTGTGCCGCTACGGCGGGTGTAAAAACATGGCAGGGTTTGTTTGTGCAGCGATTTTTCTTAGGTGCGCGTTTTTCCTATATTGTGACTGTCATCTCTCTGTCCGTGGTCGAGTATTTCTGACAGAGTTTCAGGTTTTGTTGAGAGCGTCGTTCCAACGGGCTTCATGACTATCGTGAGTAGCTACTATACGCAAAAAGAGCAAGCCATGCGTCAAGCATGGTGGTTCTCTGGGACTGGGTGGTTTACGATCATCGGCGGCGCTCTGAACTACGCTTTCGGCCAGATCAGCTCGGGCGCTCTGAAACGTTGGCAGTACATTTATATTTTTGCCGGTGCGCTTACATTTCTGTTTGGGCTATGGTGCTGTATTATGCCCAACTCGCCTGTGTCTGCGTGGTTCCTGACCCCGGAGGAACGAGTTGTCGCAGTGGAGCGACTGCGGAAAGGGCAGACGGGTGTGCGATGCCAAAAGATTAAGTGGGATCACATTAAGGAGTCGTTCTTGGACCTGAAGTTGTACCTTGTCGCGATCATGATGGCTGCCGCGTGAGTATCTTCCGGGTCAATCCAATAACACCATTCTTACGTCTCATTAGGTATACGATCAACGGCGCGATCTCCGGGTTTGGCCCCCTCATCGTATCAACCTTTGGCTTCAACACACTGGAATCGATCCTGTTTCAATTCCCCGTCGGCGGTGTCTGTGTCATTTTCATCCCACTTTGCGGCTACATCTCGTCACGGATCCCGAACACACGCATTCCCATGTTGATTGCCTGTTGCCTGCCTGTCATCGCTGGGTGCGTGATCATCTGGAAGTCCGAATGGGGATACCGACCCGCAGCCCCCGTGGTGGGATACGCATTGACAGGGTTCTTCGGACCGGTCGTCAGTCTCGTCATTACTCTCGGCGCCAGCAATGTGGCGGGTGCTACGAAGAAAACCATCATGGCAGCCACGGTGTTTGTCGCTTACACCGTCGGTAACATCATCGGGCCACAACTTGTGAACAGCAAGACGGTGGGCCAGCATTACCCCGAGCTATGGACCGGCATGGTGATTTGCTATTGCATCACCATTGCTGCCGCTGGAGCCCTGTATCTTGTGTTGTGGAAGGAGAACCGGCGCCGGAACCAAATGGACCTTGATGAGACCCAACGGGATAAGTTGGCGTTCCAGGATCTGACTGATAAGCAGAACCCGTTCTTCAGATACGTGCTGTGATTTGCATGCCGAATCTGCATCGTCATATAAAAATAAAAATAGATTAGAGTTAGTATAATTCAACGCAGGTAGATCACTCCTAGGGTATACGTGAATCTTCCAATGCCAAGATGCGCAACGCAGGATCTCAAGTCTCCGACTCCTCCCAAAGATGGTTCTGAAAGCCCGTCCCATCATCCCCCGTCACCACCACCCACATCACCTTCTGCGCAATGCGACTCTCTTTCTTCTCCACTCTCTGCAGACGCCGTTCCCCCTTCTGCATCATCTTCGTCACCTTCTTCTCCCTCTCCTTAACGAGCTTCGACAAGGTCTTGTCCAGCTTCTTCAAATCCTTGTCCAGATCGTCCTGAATCATGCCCCGACCCTGCAACGACTCCCCCAACGGACCCTCGACCCTCTCCCTCGCCCTCGCCCTCGCAGCCTCCTTCGCCAGCTCAACCTCCTCAATCTTCACATTCAGCTGCCGCTCCGCCTCCTCCGCCTCACTCATCCATTTGCCCGCCTTCTCCCTCTTCCCCACAATCGAGCTGTTCTGCCTCTCCGAAAGCCACTTCTCCTGCTTATCCGAAGCCCTCTTAATCCAATTATCCTTGACCACCGCACCCCCTTCCTCATAGACAATCGGACACACAAACTCCCTCAAAGCCTCCACCCTCCTCAACTGCGGGTCATACCGCCCCTTCCCCTCCGCGCCATCCTGCAAATCCCCAAACTCCTCGTCCCGACCCCCACACGCCCCCAACTCCAACACATCCCCGGGCACCCCCACCTCGCGCATCATGACCTTCGTCTTCAGCACCTGCACGCGCAGCCCGCGCGGCCGAAACAGCTGCTCATTCGCCAGCCGCATATACGCCTGCGTGCGCATCTGCGAGACCTTCACCGACCCGTACTCGGCGGCGGCATGCACGCCCAGCGCGGCGATCTGGATCTGCAAGAGCGGGATGAAGCACGCGACGGCACTGGTGGTGCTAATCGCCTGGATATACGGGTTCGCCAGCCAGACCTCGTTGAGGGCGTCGACGAAAGCCAGGAACTCCGATCTGGGGATTCCGAGGCTCTCGAGGGCGGGCGCGTAGGCCCGCGCGAAGGGGCGGTAGATTGAGCCGTGAATCGAGTGGGATGTTTCTAGTTCGTGTCCGTTAGTCTTGTGGTGCAGCATGTCACTGACCACCAGATAAACTAGTCTTGGGAGAGAAGGGAACGAAGAAGAGACGTACGGGGTATGACGACCGGTTTAGGGAGGATGGACGACGGTCGATAGGCGGCGTGAGTGGTTTGGTTCTGGATTAGGGCTGTGGGGGCGTAGGCTGGCGGTAGCGGATTGTCTGTGTCGGGCTGTTCTTTGGGGTGGTCTTGTTCTTGGTCTGGATGTTTACTGGTCTCGTTGGGATAGGGGGGGTCTTTGGTGGGGGGGTTTTCCTCTGGGCAGGGTTGGCTGGGCCGGGTTGGTAGGTTGGGTCTCTTTTCTTCTTCCATTGTACGTGGCTTGGAGGTGTATAGCTTTGGTTTATTTACGGGTGCGCTTGCAGGTCTATTCAGTGCGAGTTTGTATAGAGCTTGCCGCCGGTTGTTATGGTGTTGGGTTTTAATACATGTGGAGTTGGCGCTAAGCGAGTCAGCCAATCAGGGGGCTTGCTGGTATCGCTTATCTGATCTCGAGGTGATTTCTGGGAATGGGAGGATGTAGACATTGCACTAGGCCGGGAAACTGGGTGTTTGATATAGACGGGTGAAGTATGACTCGTATAGGAGAGTCGGCGAGGTTCTAGAAGGGCGTCTAAGTGTCCTCGCGGGAAGTTTCTGTGTGGGCAACGGACACTATCAAACGTAGCGTTGATAGTAACCATAAGAAATATAAGGGAGAACGAAGGGAAAAAGGGGGGGTTGAGACGGCGGGAGAGAAGGAGGAAGCTTGACGCTGGGAATTTCTCAGTCTATTAAGGCGCTGTACAATGGCGCAAGTCTTGACGCTAGTCTGATGGTCATAACACGTAAATAAACCCTCTCGTACCACTCCCCCGGGATAATTCACCCTTCCTTCTTCCTGGGCGGTCCGTCGCTGATATCAAGATTATCCCATTTCTCCAGAAACCGATCCATACTCGCATCAGATTGTCGAGCCTTTCCCTGTCGGATTACTGTCGAAAAATGGGGGTAGAAGCTACTAAACGACTGGGAATCATGGTTGCGCCACGTCTGTTTTTCAAAGTCCAGGAAGAGGGCGTCTGTTTCTGGCGGAAGGGATACCTCCGCCTGCTGTGCGGTTACCTGGATCATGCGAAGAATGCCCTTGGCGAGACCGAAGCGTCGGGACATCGCCCGGGCAAAAATGCACAGTTCAGTGAAAGCCTTGCGATTTTCAAGTGAGTCGAGGGCTTCCAGAAGAGTGAAGAGGCCGATACTGGTCCATTGGACGGTCGAGGGGGCCACCCGGTCGATGCCCCATTTCTCACGGTGCATATTGAGGATCTGAGCTATATGTCTCGCCGTCGAAAGGCAGAGGTCCCGAGCGTTCTTCGCAGTCTCCGGGGCGATGAAGTCGCCGCTGTTGGATTGGAGGAATCCAAAGATTTGCATGACATTTGTGTGGTAGAACAGGCTAGAAGGGGGGGGAAGTTAGCAGGTAAGCAGATTCATGACGCTACTGCTCCATCTAGTGGACTCACTGTAGGCTTAAAACATGTGGTACCTCGGCATTTTCCAGGCGTAGACATTCCGGTAAGTTCGCGTACCAACCCTGAAGCTGCTGGTATATGTCATTGATAACGGCCGGGATCTCGCATTGCGGCAAACTGTTATCCGGGTCATGGAGAGCCCTGCTGATTCGGAGCGTGATAGAAGAGAAGTCACACCAGCGGTCGAATACGCAATTATGGTGACCCCGCACCGATTCGACCAGCTGAGGATAGGGAGACCATACATCGAGGCGATCGTCATGGTTGATAGGCACGCGCGGTCGCGCAGGGGGTGTGATATCTATGTGTTTCATCAAGGACACCGCGGCCGTCCTTCCACCGTCAGTGTGCTTGTCCTTCGCCATGGGGAGATTTAGCATACGAAGCCATGTTGTAAGCTCCCCACAATGTCCGGTTGACCACGTTCTCGATCTGTCGCGCCGATTCCGTGTCGATAGGAAGAGGCGGGTGCGAAGACGCATACTCCTTCGCGGCTCGCATGGCGAGGTCCATATACACCCATCCCACGCGGTCTTTACCCATCAAAACAAGCCTGGAATATGTTAGCCAGCATCCCCACACTCGACGCCACCCAGACCGACCGTATGAATAGCACCAGAAGGCCTTGTATAGTCGGTATACCGCTTGGAGCTTCCTCGTCCTCTGCTTCGAGCAATCGGCGGGCCTCTTCGTAGAAGTGGTTGCCACGAGAGAACATATCGCCGGGGACGGTAAAGACTTCGGCGTAGTCGGAATAATACTGAGGAGTTGCACAAATCAATAAAATCCTTCGTATCCTGGATTTGAATAGTACAAACTACACTACGTACACTCGCCTCCGAAAGAATGGCATTCACGAGAAATGGCGAGCAGAACCGACAGTTCAAATCCCCCGCCTGCATATCGCGAATGAAGACATCCTTATCTAGCCAGTCAAACCACGGGTAAGTCCATGTGAGCCACAAGGACACCAGGTGTGACACCAGATCGTCATCGTCCGTGACCGTCGTCCAGGGCTTGGCGGGAACCTTGTACACGGGGATATCGGCGAGGCGGCGCACCTCGAGCATACGCCGGGGAATCCGAGGTGCATTGCCCTCGTTCCCGTCGTCGTCGTCTTCATCGGAAGGTCGGGAGAGCTGGCTCCGAAACTCACGTAGCTCGGGGGATCGTTCGATCTCGGCGCGAGAGAATTGTTGCTCCAAGAAAAGTGCAATCTCATCAAAGGAGGCATTGCTCCGGATCAGGTTCAATAGTTGTGCGATGCGTGTGTTTTCACTCCCTCGGAGGGCACCGATGATGTGTAGCAAGGTATCTTCCGCTTGTTCCAGTCGGTCCAGCTTCCGCTTCATGGCAAACTTTCGACGCATATCCGCCATCTCGTCAACGACGCATTCAATGCCATTGAGGGTGCAATGCTCACACGGTGGATCGCCTCGACACTAGCAAAATCAGCCGTGGCATTGGCATTCTGATCGGCCACAGACGGTTTCCCGATAAGTGCCCAGTTTAGGAAAGCATAGAACGAACGGCAAGGGCCGGAGAAGCGGACGAACGCGCGAGAGAGACCATGGGAGCAAATCTCACCTTGAGCTTTTTGATTTTACACACCCTACAGGCGGTGGTCTTATGTTTCCGTCCACGGACTACATCGTCGCTGGAACTGGTTCGTCTCGGGGGTTGACCAGGAGCCGGTGCAAGAGGGCGAGGCGAGGAGGACGATGACTTCGAATCGGACATAAAGAGGAATGGCGCGGGCCGATGGATCGGGGGTCGGAAAGGCGCAACAAAATGGGAGAGAGGAGAGGCATGAAGGGTGGCGTTAGCGTCTATATAATGTGCAGTGTGCCTTAATTACAGATGGTGGTCGAAGCGGCAAGTACCCCGAATAGGTACGGGCGCATCTTTTAAGGAAACAAAGTCCCACCGAATGATTCTGGAAATCTTGTTTTTCAGAGAAATTCCGCACGCCCCACGACAGCTGCCCTTCTCCTCCTGCAGATCTCCAAATCTCCACCGGGTGTCGGTAGTAACAGCCACCCAATCAAGTCCCGTGACCGGCACCACTCCTGGCCCTAGCGTCGATACTAGTTGCCCAAAATCTTCAATCTGAAATGGGATTGAAGACTTCCGGTTCGCGTGATAGGTCCCAAGAACCATGTGCGGTACACTTGACAGGCGGTGGATTCTCGTCCAACGCAAAATGCTTCGGTGGTGGAAATGCGGATCGGAATCAGCTCTCATCGGGTGGAAAGTTTGGGAGCTTCTCCGAGCATTCTCCATGCCCTAACTTTAGCACCCGAACTACCAAAAAGTCTAGAAGCCCTCAACCCAACACGACTATGTGCAATCCCCCCTTCTACCCGATCCTGTGATCATCTCCTTCCTGTACCTTAAAGACGGGGGCCCTACAGGGATGTAAACCAAATCATTGGAAATCAACCACCCCACCGTTCCTTGTCTCACGTGGGGGATAAATTAATTCGCCATTCTAGAATTCCACTGACCCACGGGGGGGAAACCTCAACGCATGTTTTGCCACTCTCGAAAATTTGCCATATCGCCATTCTATCGATGGACAGACCGACTATGACTGGACGATATGGGATGATGCTTATACATGGTCGAGAGCTCAACACGCCTCTTTGTCGGTCCACGTCAAAACAACGACCAAGAAACAATCGGGTAATGTTTGCCGATTGTACCGATTAGCCCTCTCATTGGATAATCTAGTCTTGCTCCGATTCTCAACTATCAGGCTTGTCATGCGGTTAACAGAAAAAAATAATAAATAAATATAAAAAAAAAGAAAAAATTCTGTTAGTGAGATAAACCTTACGACCGAACTCATACTATTGTTTTAGTGCCTTTTTCTTTGTCTGTGCTAGTAGTGTCCTGACTTGTCCTCGACAAGATCCTTGCGCGAAATTGGCCCAGGCCAATGAGATGGGTCTGGGATTCTCCATATCGTGGATCAAAGGACACGCAGCTTCTCCATACCAGCAAACAACAAAAGCCCTTTGGGCACACTTTTGCCACAGACTCGGGAAGGTGGTAATCCGTGGTCAATGACTGGGGGGATGCAGAATTTAGCAATTGTGCATACAGATCCCCATTGATCTTCGCGCTAAGATTCAATGGTGTCCTGAGCGCGAAGTGCGATATATACTTGGGGCAATTGGCATGACGATCTGGCACAACTCCCCATCCCAACTTTGTCTTTAGCGGCATACTAATGCCTAACTCATGCACGATCACCTCGCCATATGGACGCGCTAATCTGGTGGAAAGTATCTCCTCAACTATATTACCCCTCGACTGTTGTTAACCAACCCTATTCTCTTTGTTCTGCAACGATCGTCCACACGAGAAATATCTCATTCATCCCGGATTTGCCAATGCGCGTCTTATCGTAGCAGACGCCCACTTGGAGCCGCTATTGCCGCTCCTATCCACGGAAATTGCGGGAGTAAGGAGATTGGCAAGTCTAACCAAATCTGAATACGGGCACAAAGGCACAATTCACAGGATGAAACCTTGTCGGCCGGGTCAACTTGCACAGACGCGAAGCACCCGCAATTTCCAGATCCTTACCAGCAGCGTATTGTAGGCTTGTTCCAACATGCCTTCCGACCTACAGCGCTGGCGTTTGATGTTTCGTAACTCCGGATGATATGTGGATATCTACGGATCCATCCTGGCGTACATCGTTCGGTGACATACAATGTAGAATTGCGGTATTGATCCCTGTAGTAAGGGATGGACAAGGCCCCCGAGAAGCGTAGACCTGCGCAACACCACATTGTTCAGACACTGATCGCAACTAGTAGTATCCGTTGAGATATCAAGTGCTATCAAATGACACAATACTAGCGGTGGGCACTCGCCATAATCTATTATTATGCAGTGAGTGACCAAGCGATTCGTCGCTCATAGGTCACTCCATCGCAGTTCCACGGGTAAAATCCAAGATGTTTCACCACATCCTACCACAGGATGTTTGCAGTACCCCTCCGACGGTGGAATTCAAGCCACATTATTAGACCGCATCTTCTCCCCGCATTCTAGCTCCCAGTATCGTTGTCGGACAACTGAAGAATGTACGTCATACCAGCAAGGAAACTCTAATATTGACTCGCTTCCCATACCCCGTCGAGCCCTCGGGATTGTCCTAAAGGCCAATAAGATCCTTCTTTCCATGAGGCTTAGGGCTGTGGAACCTCGACACCCAGCTCGATTGCGATACATGTACTTGGCTTTCTTCAGTATGCCGCGACCACTCGGCAACATAGAGTTCTGTCAACAAAGAACTTCTCCTTCCAAGGTCTCAACAAGAACATCACAACTGCACACCGATGCCAATACTGAGGGTATATCTTGGGGGGTTCTGACCCTATCATCGGCCTTGATCGGCGTTGCTAGCCTGCATGCAGGGAAGCCATTGGCTAATACTGTGGATACGAAGCTCAACACATGACTTTCCTTCTTTGTAAATCGCGTCGTTGAGGCCGTCCGAAAGGGATTCTTTTCCGAGCGACCCTCTTTTCACCACCGGTGGATCAGCATAGCTGCTTTTTTTGGTTTTTAGTGGCTCCACCTATAATCTGGGACATTCTATGCTCCTTGCGCAGCCTTGCACGGCAAGGGAGTGGATCTTTGTTCGTTGAAACTTGGAAGCGTGGGTTTTTTGGGGTAGAGGAGACGAGCAAATGACGCTATCTGGCATACGGGAAAGGCAATTGAGCCGTTGGCGAGGCAAGGGAAGGACGTTGTTTGTGGCTAGCAAACGCAATATCTTCCTGCAATACACATGATCGAGTATACTCTGATTTACTGCCAAAAAGGGTAAGAATGTATTAATAGCATCCGCAATTCCGAAGAATCCAATGTAACCTTGCTAGATAAAAAATCTGCAAGGTGTGTGCCATAAGACGTCTATCCCATCTCTTTGTACGAGTACTAGTACATCTACTCAGATCGCACAACCTTGCCAAGAAATACCTATCTAACTTCGAAGTTCTTGGACCGTTTACCCTTAACATCCTAGTAGCGGAACAGACGAAAGAGACATGGATGACAGCGCTGTCAGGTTGCGGTCAAAGCGTCGAGTAAAATGATAGCTGCATAAATGCACACTTGCACAGTTGCATTGGGCCGCAACGACAGGCCCAGAAAGGAAGCTAACAAGAAGACCGGTGCTTCCCCCTGCATAACCGGGGCTGGACTATCCGAGCGCCGAGAATTTCCGGTAGTGTTGCCACCATCCAGAGCCATTACGGCCCTAGTGATTCAAATCCCGGATCCCTTCCTTTTTCGGCAGATGCCGAAAACTGAGCTGGAGAGCCGCAAGTCTCAAATTGTGTCTCAGACTGGAGTATCGCCATGCGATTGTGTTGTGCCAATTTGACTCTTAGGGACACTGTGGGTACAAGACATCATCGCTTCCCTCGGGTCGACTGAGGTTCCCTTTAGCTTCCATTTAGCCCTACTGGATGTCATGGTTCCAGTGGGGTTGCCTTCCGCCAATCAGCGCGCGGTCCCAGCATTCTGGGAATCACCGAGCTTTGCCTTAATATGGCTAGCCCCAGCGGTGAGGCTTTACTGCTGCATCACACCGCCTGCATATCTTCAGGGCTGAGACCTAAGCACCGCCTACCGGGTTGGGATTATTGCCGGACTTCCTTGTTCCGGGGGGCTGGATACATCCAATCTCAGTCTCTCACACCTAATCCTCTCTCTCTGGAGCATTTTTCCAGTCTTTAAACCGTTGAGCCGCCAAGCCTAACTACAGCCCTTCCCTCTCCCAACGTTTTACGCTCGTTATTGCCCACGACCGACCCAATTGACCCCCCATAGCCACCCTCCTACCAAACAAGAGCAGTCCGATGACGACCACCATGCGCACCCACGACGAATTCCTCGCAGACCAAGAGGCACCCGAGCAGCCCACGAAAAGAAACAAGGTTACACATCCCGCGAACCGCATCTGCTATGACTGGATGGTCGTGTCTGGAAACTGTCACTATGCTAGGGACCGCGCCGTATTCACAAGCTACCGCTCCGTCGACCTGCGCCTGAAAAACAACATCTTCAATCCCACGGACGAGCTGCACGTCGCGGGCGTCGGGACCGTCCATCTCACCGTGTGCAGGAGCCCGCAGGACCCGACGCCGCATGTCATCGTGCTGGAGGACGTGTTGCATATCCCCGAGGCCGTCTGCAATGGATTCAATCCGCTGTTGTTCGGTAGTAGCATGTCATGCAATGCGGACTACTGGGAGGGTGCGGATCGGAGTGGGCTGCCGGTGTGGTTTAGTTTGCCGTTTGCCGGTCATACGAGGTTGGTGTTGGCGGAGGATCCCAAGGGTGAGTCTGACTTGATTGAGGGGAGGTATTATACCCTGAGCTTGTATATTACGCCGGAGGAGAAGAGGGATATGGCGGCTGGTGTTCTCAATGCAAATGGCGTGGTATTTTGATATATAATTTGGGTTTGGGATTTGTATACTTTGGGTGGTGGATTTGTTTGGGTATTGTATTTATCGGTTGTATATTATGAGTCAAGAATCAATGAAAAGTTACTATGTCTATGAAAGTGATTGTGATAAGTCCTTATTGAGCCGGCCTGGAATGCTTCAAGAGCGCTCTTGTTCTGCAGGTAGCTCTTCAATCAATCTATCTATCTGTCCATTAACCAACCAATTAAGATTCTATTAACCTGTCAGAGCCTTGTTGAAATGTCTAACTATGCAGGCTCAGGTAGCTCTTATACATGGTAGTCGTGCGCTAGGTATACCCGGGTCGAGATTCGCTTCTAGATAATTCAACCTCCAGCAGGATCTATCTCGGGCTCCAGGTATTCAGCTGTCCTAAATCCATATATATCTAGATATTAGCTCTGCCGGGCTTGTTAAGCTGAGACGTAAGTGTTTCCTACCTCAGCAAGTCGTGATTTGCCATCAATCATTGTTTGATACATCTCTTCAATGCCCACTGAGATATTTTGTCTCAGGAACATACGGAAAGGATCTCATCTGTCTACTCATTGATTTATTTAGGCAGCTGAAGGGAAATTCAATTCCATGTTTTAGCTCGCTTACTCGTTCCATGAGGCACTGACTGAGAGTTCTGGATATGACTTCGCAGCTGCTTTATGTACATAATTCCTGGGGACGATTCGCTCATTGTACAATTGCCACAGCCACATATCCCGTAAGTTAATTCCAAGGAGTACCACAACTTCGGACAGTCTTCTGAAACATTTCGCTCTTTTAAATCCCCTGCTTATGTTGAATATTGTTTCTGTAGTCCACATTTCGACTATATTCAACTGTACCTCTCAAATTATCGCTAATGCGCATGTCCTAAGCCCATGTGCGAATAGTGTATCACTCGATTCAGTTCAGTAGTGGCTCGGTAATGTTCAGTTTACTTTCACGACGATATGGACAAGTCAGTTGATAGCACAGCAAGGGACATACTTGACATTCTCATGGATAATGGTTCCAAATGTTGGCGATCAACTTCAGATGAAACCTAGGAGATATTATCTGATCCCGGAAACCCGCAAACCAAGAGCGGAGCGAGACCTTCTGAAAGAAAAAAGGGCTTTCCGAGCCATTTTATATGCCGCAAGTGGTAATGGACAGAAACGTTGGAGTGTGCATGTCAAGTGAGCACCTGTTCTTGTGCAAATCCTAACACCACCACGCCCAACAGAAGCTGTTAACTATAAATATCGCCTTATGATACAGCGCGAGGTCGATGTCATCGCATGTAGATTACATCGTCGGTCTTCCGAGAGAGGAGTGGGAAGCCTTGTAAATAGGCTCGCTGTCAGATGTCCTCGTAACTATTGCAACATGTCGACTTCGCACACCGGGAATGAGGTGTTGGCACTGGGGTGTGTAACGAAAGTTAACGTTGGTGTTTGATCGAAGCCGAAGTTTAGCCCGGGGTATGGGTAGTGTTAAGTGAAAAATGGGGAAAGGCTTGAAGAGGAAAAAGCAGATGTAACCTAAGATATATATTAGAGATGCATTCCGAGAGAACTCGAGGCGCTTTCTTCTGTTGTTTTCGTATACGGACCGCAGCGGCTCGTTTCACTAGCCAATTACCTCTCATGACCTTCGAGAATTGGCGTGGGACTGAACATCCACTACCAGTAGATGATGTATTTCTATTGGTATATTCTGGGGGTATTATATCATCTATAGTGTTCTAGAGGAGGCGGATAACGAGCTGTCAAGAGAAGAAGAAGTATATGTCTGGAGGAGCTCGCTAGTTGGGTATCAAATGAAAGTACATATGCCGCCCTGGCCAATATGGTTTGTCGGGTTCTAGACTACGCAAGTTAATGAATATGGGACATTTGCCGACAGCAGTCATTGATTAATGCGTTCATTACTTCTGTCTCAGCTTAAACTAGTGTTACATATATAGAAAAGGGCGTGCATTAGAACGCAGTGGCTGCTCCCTATCGCTAGTATCTACGCATGATAGAACATGGACGGCATTCTACATTTTATGCTAGAGTAGCCGGAGCTACAGCTAGAGAGGTCTATGCGCAATCAGGTAGATGCAGCTACGAAAGCAGCTAAGATCACATACTTTATAAATGTTAACCTTGCCGTTGCACTGAGTGAGCACGAGTAAAGTCTGAATACTGCTGCCAACATAGCTTAATGATTTATAAGCATAGCCCCCTAGATCTTGGAATAGTATCTGTCTCTACCTTTTTCGGACTCATTTGTCTCCAAGTTCTATTCCTGAATTGCCGGGTATAGGCTCAACATCCACCTCTGTTTTGATTTCGGTGACAATAAAGTGCAATGTTCCAAGTTGATTGCTTTGCAGTCTTCAATGTTCCTACAGTTCTATTTCAGCCACAGCCTTCCTTTGAATACAAGTATCGCTGGTCCTATTCAACCTGGGATAGTGAAGCATATAAGCTTTGTCCCAGCTCCTCGAATTGCGTGCACCAAACCAGAGTCAGAGCTAGTAATTTTCAAGAGCTTATTCAACCTCTCTTGGAGTTTTCCACTGCCAGACAAGGCTCAAGTATTGCCTAATTTAGAACGGAATCCGTTGAAGCAGTCAAAGAAGCAAATATATCACTCCGTGCTACTACAGAGGTGATGTGACGAAAACATAGTCAGCCTTCATCTGCCCTGATCCAAAGCTCCTGGAATACCCTAAACACATTAGACATAGATTTCTTGGCATGGTATACCTGCGTCTAGATATTCCTTCCGAGCAAAGCAATCGATCATCAAAAACAGCTACTGCAAGCATCTCCATCTCGCACTGCTCTCGAGGGAAATGACATCTACATGAAGTAAATAGAACCGAACCACTAATCAATTACAAATTCAGCTAATACGGCCGAGGATGCCAGTACACCACAATACCAATGCCGATGCCTTATGCAAATGAGACCCAAGGACCTCGGCTGTGGGCAAGTGCTGTCGATTATTAGTTATTCCACCAATCTCCGCCCCCAGTCATGTTTCACCCTTGCAACTTGACCAACATGCCAATGCTGGTTCCGGGGGTTTCTAAATCTCTAATTAGGTGCTTTGGGTAAGATCTACTATTCCAGTACCTGTTCATCAATCTTGGCTTTTGGTTTCTGTATGCTCCAACATGGATGCGTTTCCTGCCATCCTATAGCAGTGAGTCACGACTGGTGATAGATGGCATGTGTCCCTGCTGCCGAGACTATAAGCTATGCTGGTTTTATTAGTGAGTCCGTGCTTTTATCCAAGAACCAAGTGTCTCCGGACACAAGGGAATACAATCTACCAACCCGTGAAATTTCTTTTTTGGGTTAGTTGCGGGCTTGCGAGCATGTTCAAATATATTCTACATATGTAGACGCATGTCTATTGGGAAGTTCTTCACCGACATCCCCATAGGTAGCTTCACTCCACATATTGAATCAGTGCGTTGTCTTCGGCTCGCTTAGCCAGTTCGGAAATAACGACTCTAGAAGACACATGGGCCACCACCAGGACCACAAGCAACGCTCATCCAGACACTGCGCTATACGGCAAGAGTCTCTCGGCACCACTGATCCTCGGGTAACAAACCGGGGGGTTCATTAAGTCAGTGCGGCAGCCAGTGACCGATATCTGCTGAGTCCGATCTGGATCTAGTCGCCTCTACCAGCTACCGCCAAAAATAGTGATCGGTGAGCCTGTGTGGCAGGCCTGGACGAGGCCACAGACCATCATGTGTTATTACATGTTCATGGGAGAAGCTAACAAGCAGTCGCGTGTCGATACCTAATGGGATGGACGAGCTAACAGCTCGGACGTCTCTTGCCATGTGGTCTGTAATTAATCCTTCTATGTTCAATCTCCGTTCTATGCCTTGAAATAATTTTCCTCGAGAAGCGACTCCAATGGAGGGTTGCTTAGCGGCATCCCAGGGCCAAGCCGGACCAATGTCTTGACATCGCTTAATTCCCGAGACGCTTTTACCCTGCAGCTAAGACTAGGAGCAATCCAAGTCTCCGACAAGCACTCAATCACAGGACGGCCGCGGATCCTAGGGCCGCATTCCCAGTCATAAGCCCAGTTTTAATGAACGCAGGCTAATCCTGTCAACCCCGGATAGTCCACCCACTCAGTCCCCAGGATTTTAATTAGATGGGGGGGAGGGGCTGGACCCTGTGCTTACTAGAAGAGAAAAGGACACGGCAGTTCGGACCGATCACCGCACTAGAGGGTTCCTGGATTGTCATGGCCACTAAGGAGAGGGAGAGAGTCATGGCGTGAGCGACTTGGGCATCCATCGTCTGCAGGTGGCAGCGGGCAGACCACGAGGATGACTGGGAATCTGACCACCCGAGAACGACGGGGAGACGTTGGATCTCACCATCTGGCGCCTCGTATTGGTCCTCCACAATCCCCCCGCGAAGCTAGAATACGGGGCTAACCCAGTCTCCAGAGGCTAACTTCGTTCTCCAGAGGCTCGCTCATTCCCCAGATTTGGACTTTGATATCCGCATTATACCCGTTTTGCTACGGAAGGATCCCTCCTTGCTGCTTTCATCCGCGGGGTGTCTCTGCGTCCATACACAGGGCTGAATCCTTGATTTTAATATCCTCAGCATGTATCAGTTTAATATAGCCCGTATTGTATCGTAATTAACCCCCAATCTGGGTAGCATGGGACGATACACCGAAACACCCGGAGTTTGATATTGTATATCAACCTCCCTCTCGCCCTCCCCTGGCTTCGCTTTTTCTCGATCAGACTATGTAATTGTATCCACTGCCAGCAGATCTTCTTTGCTTCCGCTTTGACCCACCATGGCCGACAAGATGGATGCCACTGTGTCCCACAGTGACAACGCGGGCGACGCCCAGATCAAGGGCGTCAACAATGCCGCGTTGGCGGTGGCCACCATCCAGCAGAAGCCCAAGCTTCTGAGCAAGAGCATGCTCAAGGTAATCGCATCTATACTCCGCGCCGAAGGGGCAGCCACTGACCGACCCAGCTGTACTGGTGCATTGCAGTGGCCATGCTCAACTCCTGCATCAACGGATACGACGGCTCCCTGATGGGCTCCATCAACAGCTACGAACAATACAGATCCTACTTCGGGTTCGACCCCGACGAGGGAACGCCGTCGACCGGAATCGTGTACGCGATCTACACGATCGGAAACATCGTGGGCTCGTTCACGCCGGCCCCTTTACTGACTTCAAAGGTACAACACCCCCTTTTCTTTTTTTTTTTTCCCGTGCATGCCATCCCCGGCTAAGTCCTGTCCCATAGGTCGTCGCGTCGGCATGGCCCTCGGCTCCATCTTCATCATCATCGGAACCATCGTCCAGGCCACCTGCCACAACCTGGGCGGCTTCATGGCCGGCCGCTTCATCCTGGGTTTCGGCGTCGCCACCTCCGCCACCGCCGGTCCAGCATACGTCTCGGAGATGGCCCATCCCGCGTATCGAGGTGCCATGACGGGTCTATACAACGTGCTGTGGTTTGGCGGTGGTATCCCAGGGACCTTCATCCCGTGGCGGACAAGCGATATCGAGGGCACAATGAGCTGGCGGATTCCGATCTGGCTGCAGATGATCTTTTCAGGGCTGGTGCTGTTGTTCTGCTTCACTGTTCCAGAGGTAGGCTGCCTATCACATCCCCCCCCCCCCCCGGTTGGAGAAACCAACAAGAGCGACGCTGACAGCCATGCAGTCCCCCCGTTGGCTCATTTCGCAAGACAAGCACGAAGCCGCGCTGAAGGTGCTGGCCGACTACCACGGCGAGGGCGACCGCAACGCGCCGATCGTGCAGCTCGAGTACCGGGAGATGCTGGAGGACATTTCCAAGACCGGATCTGACAAGCGCTGGTGGGACTACCGGGAGCTGTTCAACAGTCGTGAGACGCGGTATCGATCGATGCTGGTGATCTTCATGGGTACGTACATACCGCACCACACATAGCTCCTCCAACACACCACCACCTTGCCAGCAATGACCAGCTAACGGAACCTCCATGATAGCTTTCTTCGGCCAGTGGTCCGGCAACGGCCCTGTGTCCTACTACTATCCGCAGATGCTGCGCGGCGCAGGCATCGAGAACAACAACACCCGGCTGCTGCTGCAAGGACTCCAGAACGTCGTGCAGTTCATCGGCGCCGTGTTCGGCGCGCTCATCACCGATCGCGTCGGTCGTCGGCCCCAGCTGCTTGTCTCCACCGGGCTCATCGTCATCCTCTTCGCCATCGTGCTGGCCCTCAACGCAACCAACGTCGTCGACGGCCCGGACGGCGAGCCCATCGCCAAGAGTGGCATCACAGCCCGCGCCCAAATCGCCATGATCTTCATCTTCGGGTTCGTGTACTCGGCCGGTTGGACGCCGAACCAGGCCATGTATCCGGTGGAGTGTCTGCGCTATGAAAGTCGGGCTAAGGGGATGGGCATGAACAACGTACGTATCATCCTAGCTGACCCATGCGTTTACCCCAATCCCATAAGAAAACAATCCAAAACAAACCCAAGAAAGCAAAAGAACCCAAGAAAACAAAAGAACCTAAGAAAAAGAAGAGAGAAGAAACTAACAAACAAACCCCCAGTTCTTCGTCAACATCGCCTCCTTCTACAACACCTTCGTGACCGGCATCGCCTTCTCGGGCGCGGGCTGGAAATACTACTTCCTGTTCATCTTCTGGGACACGTTCGAGTTCATCATCATCTACTTCCTATTCGTGGAGACGAGCAAGCGCACGCTGGAGGAACTGACGGCGATCTTCCAGGCCAAGAGCCCGCTCAAGGCGTCGTTGAAAAAGGACGAGGTCTTCGTGGCGAGTGACGGGGTGGCGGCGATCCAGAAGGAGGTTTAATTATTTTATCATTTTGATTTTTATTCTAAGCATTTTATACGAGGAGTGCTCGTATAAGGTTATTGCGAAGTGGGTTTGTTGGGACGGGAGGGATTTTATATTAATCTCATTTTAAATTATTTAGGGTGTTGGGACCCACTGGTTCTTTTCTTTGATTTGCTTTTAGGATCTTTTATTATATTTTATTTTTGTGAGTCTGGTAAATTAATCTATAGCTGGTTATCATGAGCTTGTCTAATGTCTTTGTACATATGTTGTATCTATCTATCTATCTATCAACTAGGTATCTGTGTGTATGGTATATATATATCCCAGGGTAAATCAATAAAAATAAAAATAAAAACAAAGGAAAGGAAATGAAAGAAGTACCTAATATCCACAAAAGAAAAAAAAAAAACCCGCCGGCCCAATACAAAAAACCTACTACCTACTACTAGTACTCCTGACAATCGTCTCCCTCACAACCTTAATCCCCTCCTGACTGCCGCGACTCTCCTCGTCCCACGTCCCCGCCTCACAGATGGTCGCCTCCGACCTCGGCAGGATCGTCTGCTCATCGTGGTACTGCGTATCCGGCAACGACAGCGGATGCCTGAACTTCCGTTTCCGGTTACTGCTGTGCATGGTGCTCTTCGAGTTGGCCGCCCCGGCCCCGGGCACCTCGCTGTCGGTCAGCGGGTAGCTGTTTGCGCTGACGCCCTTGGTGCTGATGTACCAGCCGGCGCGGCGCGCGATGCGGCGACACAGCGGGTAGATCATCGGCGCGTTGCCGATGATCACGGCCACGAAGGTCTCGCGACAGGCCCAGCTGCCGGCTTGTTGGGCGCCGTTTGCACCGGCCTGGTGTTGTTCAGGTATTTGTTAGCTTTGGGGGAATTGGGTGGTTGAGTTGGGGGAGGGGGAAGGGGAGGGAATTGTTACCGTGACGATTAACACGCAGCGCAGGATGCCGGCGGCCATGACGAAGATTCCGCCGCTGAAGAGGATGAGGAGCTCGAGCTTTTCGCGCCAGGGGAGACGGGCTTTGAAGAGCATCTTTTTTTGCGGACGGTCTGTTAGCTGGATGTACTTGTAATGGGGTTGTGTAGTGTCGTTGCAGGAAGACATACCGGGGTTGGGATCGAGATCAAGTACACGTCTGTCGCGACATTCAAGGTCACAGTCACGTAGACGTCGATGTGCGACACCGCGGGCTGGCAGTAGTTGCCCGGGTCCGGGTATATCTGCCAGTTCTTGTGCATGGGATGACAGCCGAACAGGATCGAGCAGATGACGGCGATGTAGGTGGCGCCGATGAGGACGTAGGCGATCTGCACCCGCCGATGCATGTTGATCAGGCCGGCGCTGGAGTTTTCCATGGATTAGCTACGTTTTTTTTTTTTCTTTTCTTTCTTTCCTTTTGCTATGCGAATGATGTGGAGGATGGTCAATGTATGCCCTCGGTGGGGAAGCGTACGTCAATCGTGAGTAGAAGATCGCCATGCAGGCCTTCAACAACCACAGCAGGGTTGTATACAGCGACCACCCCAGGACCTGGGTCTTGGAGCCGCCCACGCGTAGCCGGTATTCTTCCGAGGTGGGAGACAGCGTGGCTCGCTGCTCGTCGGTCATGGCGTTGTTGGCCAGACCCATCCACCACGCGCCCACACAATACGCGGCGCCCGTTTCCAGCCCGTAAACCACCTGTTTTGTCTCATGAGTACCCTGGGTGGTATGTTCTGGTGGGAGAGGAATGGGGGAGCATACCCCCGCTAAGGGCATTAGAAAGTCATCGAGCTGGAAATTCCTCGGTCCAGCGGTGATCCATCGTGCAGCGATGCGGATGGCGATGGCGACAATGGCGATGCTGAGGAGGGTGAAGGCTTCGATGGTAAAGTCGTCACCAGCCATGATGGCAGTCAGGACGTCTGTGCGACACTCGGATCATAGGAGAGGGAGGGGGGGGGGGAGGAAGATCAGGAGAGGCAATGGGCTGATCTATGGGTGATAAAAGTAGTTTTATAACTGGATGGGTGCGCAGGCCGGAAGGCCGGGGGGCACGGAAGATCGATGTATCTATCCAGGGGGATACCGGTCGAAATCAACTCCCGTCCAACTACCACATGGCCCGATAGGTTGGGTCTGGATGACCGTTGCAGGTTGGCAGCGGGGACGCCAAACGCTTGTCCGGTGCGTCTGTCTTCATTCCTTCTCCTAATGAATGACAATAGGGTTACCGGTTCGGGCAGTCGTGGTGGTTCCCGACGTTTGGCCATGGACTATCAGTGGATCGTTCGTTGCGTGAACCGAGATTACTCTGCCTATTACTATTTATACGGAGTATTTTCCTGGGGGGAGGGAGAGGGGGGGGGGATTGCTATCGCTTAAGCACTGCTAGGGCTAGTTGGCTGCAAGGACCGTTAGGGTTTGTGATGCATTCGCTGGCGATCTCCCTTGTTGGATGGATAGCTGACATTCTACGCCAATCTGATGTGATACTCGACATCTCGCATGAACCTCTGTCAGCTTTTGACTTTGGAGAGAAAGTGTAACACAAATTGTTTCGTGCAGACGTCCAGCGTGGATCGTTGGGCTGTCAACTTCCAGGGTGAAGTATGACGAGCTCCACCCCTCATGAATACTTCGGTCATACTAAGTCCTACTCAGTCCTACTCAGACTAAGAGGTTCCACCTGAAACGACGACCCATAGGCTAAGCCGCCAGTGCAGAAGCGGGAGAATTCCCAATGATAACCTGTCAAGCGGCCACAGCTCCACCGATTCTCCTCGCCGTCGTCGTCCTTTCCCTCTTTTGAATGCCGACGCCGCTTTAGCCAGTCACTAGGCCCAAGTTAACGCTGGCGCGATGCAACCACGCTTCTTCTAATTTTCCTAATTGTCGAGTCTCCGTGCGCCCTCATTAAAAAAACTCTTTTCCTGGGCCATCTCGCCATGTCTGTGGCTGTCGGACGGATGGGTCGGCCGTCGACCGTTTTTTTTTTTTTTTCTTTTTCTTTTCTCTTCTTTTTTTTCCCTCTTCCTGGTCCCCGGGGAATGAGGGTAAATTCCGCGATCGGCAGACTGTTATACATGGAGTCCTCAACTAGTATTATAATTCCGTCGGTGTCACTCCACCCGGGCTCCCCCTCGCTGCTCTTTAAATTCCCTCCATAGCCATTGCGGGGAGCGGCGTTCAGCTAAAAAAGAAACAAAAATCTCCCTGAAACTAATCCTGCAACAATTGCATTGCATGTCCCTGTGACTGAATCACCATGGAGACTGTGGACGTGACAGTCATCGGAGCGGGTATGTCCACACGTCGGAATGGATACGTCGCAAAACACCAACTCACATCACATCACCAGGATGGAGTGGCCTCGCGGCCCTCAAGACCTACCAGCAGGTTGACCCCTCTGCCTCGATTGTTCTGTTCGAGAGCGCGGCCTCGGTCGGCGGCGTCTGGGCCAAGCACCGCCTGTATGCCGGCCTCAAATCCAACAACATGCTGGGCACCTACGAGTTCAGCGACTTCCCCATGGACGCCTCGTTCGGCGTTCAGCCCGGCCAGCATATCCCGGGCACGGTGATCCAGACGTACATGGAGCGCTTTGTCGAGCACTTCCAGCTCGCGCCGTTCATCCGCCTGAACACGCGCGTGCGCATCGCGGAACATAACTCCGACGGAACCTGGACTCTAACCATCGACGACGCCAACGGCGAGAGGACCGTCGTGAGCAAAAAGCTCATCGTCTGCACCGGCATCACCTCCCAGCCCTACCTGCCCACCCTCTCGGGCCAGGACACCTTTGATGCGCCTCTCTTCCACTGTCGCGACCTGCCCCAGCACCAAGACGCCCTGCTGCAACCCAACAAGCGCATCACCGTCTTCGGCGGCACCAAGTCCGCCTGGGATGCCGTCTATGCCGCCGCCACCGCCGGCGCCCACGTCGACTGGATCATCCGCGACAACGGTCACGGCCCCGTCTGGATGGCGCCCGCCTACGTGACGCCGCTGAAAAAATGGCTCGAGAAGCTGGTCACCACACGGCTCCTCACCTGGTTCAGCCCGTGTATCTGGGGCGACGCCGACGGGTGCAGCCCGATCCGCAACTTCCTGCACGGCACCTGGCTGGGCCGCAAGATCGTCGACACCTTCTGGGCCATCCTGGGCAACGACGTGATCACGCTGAACAAATTCGACGCACACCCGAAACCCGCAAGCTGAAGCCCTGGGTCAGCCCGTTCTGGGTCGCCTCGGGGCTCAGTATCCTCAACTACCCGACCAACTTCTTCGACCTCGTCACCGAAGGCAAAGTCCGCATCCACATCGACCACATCACCCATCTCACAGCCCAGACCGTCCACCTGGCCTCCGCGGGCCCCATCCCCTCCGACACCCTCATCTGCGCCACGGGCTGGCAAGCCACCCCCAACATCGACTTCCGGCCCTCGCACCTGCCCCAAACCCTCGGCTTCCCCTGGGCCGAAGACCCCATCCCGCAATCCGTCATCCAGCAAGCCGACGCAGAAATCCTCACCCGCTTCCCGCGACTCGCCATCCCACCCCCAAAACCACACAACTACACCCCGCTCGCCCCCGACGCCCCCGCAACAGCAAAACACCCCTTCCGCCTCGCCCGCTTCATGGTGCCCCCGGCCCTGGCCCCCGCCCGATCAATCGCCTTCATGGGCCTCGCCATGACCATCAACACCACCATGCTGGCCCAGGCGCAAGCCTCTGGATCGCGGCCTACTTCACCGACAACCTCACCCCAACCCCGCGGGAACAATGCCCCGCCCGTCTCCGGAAGACCCTCGAGCAGGACACCAACGTCGACGCAGACCTGGTCTGGGAAACAGCCCTGCACTCACAGTTCGGGGTGCATCGCTACCGCGGCGGGTTCGGGAAACGCAACCCGGATTTTGTGTTCGATGCCGTGCCGTATGTGGATTTGTTGCTCCGGGATCTTGGCCTGGATTACACCCGGAAGGAGGGCGGGTTGAAGTGGTTGGTACCGTACGGGGTGGAGGATTATCGGGGGTTGGTGGAGGAGTGGGTTGGCGCTCGGGATGCGGTTGGGAAGAAGGATAATTGATTGACTCATGGATTGTGATTATGATTGTGGATGGGGATGTGTATATACCCTGTTGTGATTCGCTTGTGTGGAGTAAGGCGACTGTTGTATTCGTAGTTAGTATTTGTGTTAATGTTGAGGTTTTGCGGTGATTTGTGATGATTTGGTGGGTTTGTTCTGTTGTATCGTCTGTAGTATGTGTAGGGGTTGGCGTGTTTTGTTTGTTTGTTGTAGTGGTTTACCTCCAGTGTCGGGTTGGTTGCTCTACTACTACTAGTATCTTGGTTGAGACAGGACCTCGCATTATGTATCGTTCTATTCGGAATCAATTTCGGAATACATTTAGGGCTATGCTATCAGTGTATTCACTGCAAGGAGACTAGACTCATTCCGAAATCAATTTGCCATCAAATACGGATCCCAATAGTCTCCTACAACGCCTCTACCTACATACGTGTACATACATCCGGCTATCCCTCGCTGATGCCAAACCATTCACAAGATATCAAGAAAGAAAAAAAATAAATAAGCAATCAATCGTCCCAACCGAACCGCTCGCCAAGTACATACAGGCCAAATACAAGCATCACGGAGCGTACACAAGAGAATTAGAACAATAAAGTCGAGAGGTGAGGTCGAGAGAGGTATGTCGATTCGGGTGGGGGAGTTTATGGGGGTCGGTCGAGATCAAGGGGGGAAACAAGAACAGAGACAGCCTAAACCGACAAGCCATGGTCCAGGTCTTTGTCCTCCTGTTTCACCGATTCACTCTCCTGTTTCGGGGTCGTGTCGGACACGTCCTTGCCGCATCCCTTGACGAGAATATGTCGCTGCTTCAGTTAGTCTTTGTTTTGACTCAAAAAAAAAACCCACATTGGCTTTCCACGGATCTTACCTTCAAGGCATCCTTGCGAGAGAAGCTTTTATCGCAATGATGGCAGGGGAACGGCTTCACGGACAGATGGATCCGTTTATGTCGCTTCAGGTCGTGGTTCCGGTTGAAACTCTGCGGACACTGGTCGCACTTGAACGGTCGATCGTTCGTCGGACCGGAGGCGTGGCCCGCGTGCGATGGATGCCCGCCGTACATCTGTTGCATGGCCAATTGGCCGCTGTTGTACCCCAGCAGGCCCGGTTGCAGATTACCGACGAGTGACATCTGTCCGTTCGGATTGTGCACGTTCGTCATCACGGGTCCGTTCATCGCGGGTAACGAATATGAGGGCCACGGCTGTCGCTGGTAGTTGAGATGATGTGGCGGCGGGTTGGACGCCACCCGTCCGGGGGGATGAATCGCTAGGCTGGTCTGGCCGTAGGGGGCATAGGCCCCCGCGGGATTGGACATCTGTTGGATTCCGGTGTAGGCGGGAGCGGACGAGGATTTCGTCATGTACGGGTCGTTCGAGGGGAGCGGCGGCGGGGCCGGCGGCGGATTGGGGATCGCATTGTGCCCCGTGAGCATCGCATGCGTCAGGGCATGGTGCTGCGCGTTCGGGCCCGGCATACTCGATGCGAGTGGTTGCTGAAAGGGAGGGAGGTGGTGGTTCATGTCGTACGGCTGGCTGGGGATGGCCTCGGTCCCGGGTGGTGAGGTCACCGAATTTCGATGGAGATGGTTCACGGAGGGGGAGAAGGTGTCGCGCGGCGGGTACGGATTCACGGCCGCGCTCCAGGACTGACGGGGCGCAGCGGACGCAGCGGTGTACGAACTCTGGCCCGGCCAGTAGGCGGGCGCATAGGACGGATCGGGGGATGCAGAGACCGCGGCGGTTGTCACGGCGGTGGTGGTCGGTACCGGTGTCTCACCAGACTGCGTCGAGGCGGGCGGCGTCAGAAGGCTATTGACACTGTGATTGTTCGCGGGCTGTGGATGCGCCGGCTGGGGGTGATACTTCACGCCGAGATGAAAGTTCGGGGGCGGCAGCTCAAAGCTGGGGAGGGACGGCGCCGCCGGTCGACGGGAATTCAACGGCTGAGAGGCAGTCAACGCATCCAGCGCTGTCCCCATGCCCGGTGGCGGAACCGCTAGGGCAGCCAGGTTGGCGGTGGTGTCGCGCGAGAACCCGAGCGGGTGATACAGATCGGCCGTCTCCACGGGCGGCGGATGGGCCAAGGTCGAGGTCAGCGTGCCGGCGGAATATCCCGTATCGCCTCCGATTGCCCAGTATCGATTGCCAGACAGGCCCCCAGAGACGTCTGGAGGATCCAGGAGGGGCGATGATCGCGGTTCAGCGATCGACACGGATCACGAACGGAGAAGAGAGATGCGATTCGGAGGGTGTGACGGACTCTAACGGATTCGATTCTCGTTGTCGCGGGCTCAAATCGACTGGAATGGAATGGCGTGTGGTGCGCGAGGTTTGTTCCAACCCAATTCTTTACACGGGAGGCATATCCTGGCGGTGGATGATAAGTCGGCAATCACCGATAACGCAGAATCCACGAGGGGAAGAAAAAAAAACAAAAGCGTCAGCAGCACTCGGGGCGAAGTCAGGACAGCCGCATGGCCCGTTGTGGAATCGATACAACGATCAAACGATCACACCGATGAATGGGTGACGGGTGGAATGCTATAGATCGAATGGAGCGGGATGGCACCGATCGAGAGTCTGTGTGCGGAGACGGGACAAGTTTTAAGGGAGCGATCGACGGATTAGTTGAATGAGGCTCGACTGGCAGCGTGGTCGCGCGTGGTTGCGTGAGAAATTGGGGATGGAGGAAGAAACGGATGAAAAGGTGTAGTGAAGGAGAAGTGGAATGAAAGAAAAGGGCCGCGGTGGTGGGAATATGACTGTTATTATTATTATTTTATTTTTCTCACATTAGGATTTGGTTCTTGTATAGTCCGAACCGGCGTATCAATGATTAAGGTGAAGGACAGGACCACCAACCCAAAAAAAGCGAGAACCAAACCCCAGCAAGAATGGGGACGTATCCAGACCAGTCCAGCGCCCGGTCTGGCCAGCGCGGGGACGGCGAAAGGAACAGTGCTCGTCGGGTTTGAAAATTAAAATTAAAATCGAAAAAGAATTGACCAGAAAAAAAAAGGAAAAGGAAAAGGAAAAAACCGAAAAATAAAAAGATTAATCACTAGCGAAACAATAAGAAGGTCAAATATTACCTGACTGTTCCAAAAACCTGGAAAATTCCAAAAGACTTTTTTTTTCTTTTCTTTTCTTTTTTTCTTTCCCTTTTTTGCTTTTCTTATTCTTGTCTTTTTCTTTTCTTTTTTTTTTTTTTTCTTTTTCGAATGAGAAAAGTGAATCAACACCGGAGACTAACGCAGTTTCTGGTTTAGTTCGACCCGGATCAGATTTGGTCGACCAACCAGATTCCCAAGAATTTCCTCTTTTCTCTTTTCTTTTTCTTTCCCTCTCGGACCTTGCTTAGTTTTGACTAACTCGGTATGGCCCGGGAAATCGAGGAAAAGGAATGGGGAGTGTGTATGGAGGAAGAGGGGACGAGACAGAGCGAGGAGACACAGAGAGAAGAGAGAGAGAGAGAGAGATAGAGAGAGAGAGAGAGAGAAAAGGAAGAGAAGGTGTCCTGAGAAGGAAAAAGAATAATTCCCCAGAACCAACGGGAATTCCTGGGTAATTTAATCTATCACTGGATCATAAATAACTACTAGTAACGTATGTAATACTCGGACGAGGACGCTTTATAATTATAGCACCCCCAGCAGACGGTAATTAACAACTGATCAACACCGACAACGTGGTTGACAGGGCTCCAAAAGAGTCCACATCCACCTTTCGGTTTGTACCCACGGTCGAAAGCAACCTAAAAAAAGGTCGGTGTTAAGGTACGGTACTTCGTCCCTGTACCCTGAGGCTACCACGACGGAAGTATCCTTTCCCTTCTCCTCAGAACCAAAAAAAAAAAAAAAAAAGTTCTAGTAAGATGAGACGATTATGAATCATGTTCATATGAAAAGCTCGTGACCGTCTCCGCTGCCGGTTGGTGGTCGTTGCTTTCAATCTCTCTCCCATCATCATTAGATTAGATTAATAAGTTAGCGATGTATGGCTCTTACCGCATTGGGAAGACGTCGCATTGGGTGACCTCAACAACAGTCATCGTGCTCAACTTATGACTATCAGACTCTCCTTTATGCGGAGATTCTTTGTGCTCGTTGGATGATCAATGCTACATCTATCTACTAATAGTATCAACAGGAACAGGCCGGTGGAGTACTGCCCATCAAAAGTCCGCTGAAACTCAGCCGTCTCCTGAATGAATGTTTCCCTGTTTGGTGGAGCACGTCGAATAAGCTTAGCTACTGTGGTGGACGATCGATGCTGCGACTTGGGAGGGATCCGTGTTCGATCGACATCTGAGAGTACGCCGAAGTATCAGCGAGAAGAAAAAGAAAGCCAAAGGACATTCATATTCGCATTACATAATACGTCGATGGAAGCCAAACAACAGCCGGAAAAAGCAAAAAGAATAAAGATACAAGTGGACCTCGGTATGGATCCGATCGAGAAGAAAGAAAGAATCCTAGACCGATAAGCCAGAAAAGGGGTCACATAAGCGACTCTGTTTTTTCTTCTTTGATTTTCTCTTTTTTTTTCAGTGATTTATTTATCTATTTACTTCCTTGTTTATTCTGGTGATGGAGCTGAGCTATCTTTTCGATTCGGTCTAGTCCTAGGGAGGTCTTTTGATTTTATTCAATTTAATTTTATCTCTATACCCTTTTTTTTTCTTTCTCTTATTAATGTTGGTATGATTTCTTTTCCTGCTTGGTGGCCCTCCTTGCGTCCCGGAATGCATGGCAAATGGGGAATGGAGGGAGAGAGAAAGCTGACCAGCTGGAGCTATCATCTTCGTGACTACTAGTCAGTAGTACCTAAGCTAGGAAATATAATTAGTACTCGAACGGACGATACACACGGACCCTCACACAAGATGTATGTCTGTATGCACATAATCAGTGTTCCTGGAGTCCCCCTCCGTTCGTTGATGCTGCACTGCGACGAGTGAGAAGATTCACGGAGGCATTGTTTACACCCTGCATGATCGATGATAATTGTCAGTCGAGAGACATCCGTCTCACCCAGATCGGAGAACAGCTTCAGCAGTCCGGAGGGGACAATGAACCAGTTCTCTCTCGTATTATCGACTGCTCTAGGCTATTTGCCTTCCGCACGGACCTTTCCCCGATCCATCCCAGAACCATTCCTCGTCTTAAGGCAAACGAAATGCTGCGAGTTCGCCTGTGCTTCATTCCTAGGGTTCCTCCTGAAGTCCATCCTCCAGAGGACGAACGAACTCACTGGTAGCATGAGAGAGGCACTCCTTCGGTAGGAGGAAGTCGGCAGTAAGCTATCCACGCGACGTCCTCCTCCCCCGACCACGGATTGGCCAGATTACCGAGCAACCCATCGCGCCGTATCTTCATTCTCGTGATTAATGATCCTTCCAACTTTCTTCCAGAGCATAAATAAACTAAAACTGTTCCCGTGCCTCCTGCAGAATACGAAGTCCAAGCAATTGCCTCCAGGTCCCCGGTCTCTGGTTCGGGTCCGATGGTCCAATCATCCGGGGGGGCGGTCGACGAGAAGCGAGAAGAAGTCGTGACTCTGTCGAAGCGGCACCACCCGAACACTCTGTCAAAATAAATCAAATCAACCAAATCAACCAAATCACCCAAATCACTCTCAAATCAAGAAAGAACGAGCAAACCATGGGAAGCAAAAGACACGCTAAATTAGCTCCATCCCATCAGATCCTTGCGCCAGTCGAGTCTGGGTCTGGCTCTTCTTGTCAGGCTGGCAGTTCGGCTGATGTCGCGCGGCGGCGTGGTTGGCCGATCCATCGACTGGAGGTTCCGCTAATCCGAATGTCGTCTAGCCGGACTCCACTTGGCTTTTCCTAGTCGGGCCTGCTGTGCATTGGGATCTCGGTCAGCCCAGATACTAGTATTCTCTCGCGGTCGTTTTACTTGGTCGTTTCTTTGACACACACACGCACACCCACCCGCAAGCTTTTCCTTTCCTTTTCTGGGGGGATTTTTTTTATTTTATTTCTTATGTTGCTAGCTTCTTTTGGATCTCCGTGGGAATAGTCTGACTTGAGACCCTCTATACTTCCCTCGATGACGGGGTATTTTCTTTTTTTCAAACAGGAGACGGAAAGATGGTGATCATTATTACAGCGGAAATGAGTCAATCAAAAAATACCACCACCAAAATCGAATCAAAGCAAATCACAAACATAAAGAATGAGTTGATTTAAATCCCGTGGGGTGCTCTTATTGGTCCCCGCCATTCACCGCGCCGTTCCCCCATGGATGGACTCAGTCAGATTGGTCGGAACCACCCATTCTATCAGATGTCATCCGCCAATGACGGTCCCAGTCACCCAAGACGGAAACAGACTGGGGACTAAGGAATCGTTAGGCGAAATCGCAAGTTAGTAACGGTTGAACAACCTCCTCATCCGGTCTGTCGGTGCCCAGCAAGCAGCGCGGGGGTTTGACTTCACCGGGTGAGAGATCTGAGTGGCGGCCACGGTGACAGCTGCACCAGATGCAACCGGAATTTTTCTTTTCTTTTTCTTTTTCTTTTTCTTTTTCCTTTTTCCTCTTTAGATTCGGTTTGTCTTTCTCTCATTCAGGGATAACCTCGGTCGGTGATGGACAGCCTTTCGTAAGAACTATAGTCAGCTTACCCGCGTGCCCGCAACAAAGACCATGCATGTCAGTTGTTTAGGTGTGGATGTCTGTGAGTGTGCTCGGGCGGGACCTGCCCCGTTCTCGAGAATAAGACCGTGAAAGAGCCATTGACGGAGTCGACATCGTTCGTCGTGTCTTTGTTGTTCTTGTTGTTGTTGTTTGCTCCATCTGCACGGTCCAGTTCTCCGTGGCAGCTCGACGAGCAACCGGACAGTCCCTCATGGACGACATCCTCCTCGATATATGCATGCAGCTGCAGGCCTCCACCACGGCCGTGGCTGGACCATTGCCGACCAGATGGATCGATGCTTGGGTAGGGATTCCTACCCAATCTATGACTGGAAAGGCGAGAGAGAGTATACAACTCGGCCCATCCGAAACCGCCTTGCGTCCGAACATGCCAATGCATCTCAAACTTTGGTTGTACGGGCGTATAGAGTTTACATCCTTCCCCCCTCTCTCTCTCAGCACGCAAAAGCGTATTTTTTTTGTTTCGATGAGAGAATAAATGTAAAGAAAATATTAATCATAATAATACTCCTGATAAGACACACACAAAGTACGGGGGCACAGGATGGGGAATGAACCTCGACCTCCCCCCCCCCCCTCCCCTCGTCCAGGAAATTAATTCGACCAGTCCAAAGTGAAATGGTGCGTTGTTTGCGTGCCTTCTGACTATACGGACGTCCCTCGTCCTGATGAATCAACGGTAGTATTTCCCCTCCTCCTGCAATGGATTCGTCCATCGATCCCAAATCGTCCTAGTCGAGTAGGATGCATCTCGAGGATCCTACCTCATTCAACTGTTGACACCTTTATCACCCCTGGTTGAAAGCCGATTTGTTCTTTCGTTTTGCTGTCCCCCCTGGTCCCCTGCACGACGCCTGTCACTTTGGGACCCTCACGAACGAACTAAAACGAAGTTAAGGTCAAGCCACCCAGACGACCGTGCATAATACCACAGGATGCGAAGATCGGGTAGGAGGAGCGACTAAGGATGTTAGTGCCTGTGCGACTCGGTTGTGTTCCCCCCCAAAGGTCCGTACCTTCTTCGTCCTAGCGCGGACGAGAGGCATGTTTGACCGGAACAAGGGATGATTGGGGGGGGGAGGACACGGCGGTGAATTGGATTTGAGGTTAACTTTCTCCGGTTCTAGATCGCGGCAAAGGAGATGTATGTTGCGTGTGTGTGGAGTCCCTTGTGGCCAGAGAATAATCTGGGGCTGTCACATGATAGCCATGCGATGGGGCCTCTTTCGTCTGGTCTCCCCCGAACCCAGGGTTGAAAAGCCGGAGGTTTCTCTGGAGAGGGGAGAAAGGGGTCACGAGACAGAGGTGGTGTCCTGCAGCGACCGGTCTAGACTAGGGGCTACGGCTGGTATCTTGTCAGGTCACCGATTCATCTTGTTTCCTGGTTTGGGGAGAGTCGTAGTCTCGATTGAGAAGGTGTATCAAATGTCCGTGGAGAGACGCAGACGGGATTTGAACGCCCCGACAGACGGTCATCTAGATTGTGCCATGGCTGACAATTAGGGTTAGGGATGGCCCTCGGCAGTGGTGACGGAGAAGGCGTTGTGGCTGTCAGGCTTAATCGGGCCACAACAAACAGGAAGGAAGGAAGTAAGTAACGAACGAACGAACTACTAGTACTAGCTCACTAACTCACGAAATGGTAAGCTTTCGGAAAGACAAGGCGTCCGGACTGCAACTCTATCGCTCTATCTGCGCATCATGACCCTTCCCTTTCAGCAACAGCTGCGTCGTCTTCTTGATACACCTCGTACTTGTACTGACTCCCTGGATGATCCGCGCGCAACTCGCGCTGGCCTTGGCCGTACACCTTCTCCCGCGCCGTCAGCCCGTCCGCCTCCGCCCCCGCGGCAGGATACAATCCCCGCCGCCGCAGCTCTGGGATCAACAAGTCCACCACCTCTTCAAAGGTGCCCGGCGTGGTCACATATCCCAGATTGAACCCGTCCAGATCGGCCTCCCGAATCCACCGCTCCATCTCGTCCGCCACCCGCTGCGGGCTCCCAATGCCCACCGGTCCCAAGCCCCCAATCGCCGCCTTCTGAGCCACCACGCGCGGCGTCCACTGGGGGACATCCTCACTGGTCGTGGTGAACGCATCTAACATGCTCGTCACCTTGTGCGCCTCCAACGAATCCGCCGCCGTGATATCCTGATCCAGCGGAATCCGCGAGATATCGATGCCCGTCCACCCGCTAAACAGCACCAGCCCGCCGACCACCGACGCATACTTCTTCAGCTCCTCATACTTGGCCTGCGCCTCGTCATCCGTGCGCCCGATGATCGGCGTGAACGTTGCGAAGAACTTAATCGACCGCGGATCCCGCCCTTGCTCCGCCGCCAGTTTCCGAATGTGATCGATCTTCGGCCGCAGCACGGCTGGCGAATGACTCGACACGAAGATCGCCTCGGCATGCGTCGCCGCGAATGCAGACCCCGCTGCCGACGTGCCCGCCTGGAACAGGAACGGCGTGCGCTGCGGCGACGGATCGACAATGTGACGCGTGTTCAGGGCGAAATACTTGCCCTTGTGGTTGATCTGGCGCACCTTGGCCGGGTCCACGTAGGTATCGGTTTCGGGGTCCGGGGAGAGCGCATCGGATGCCCAGGACCCTTCCCAGAGTCTATCTTCTTAGCATTCTTTCGGTCTTTTTTTTTTCTTCTTCTTCTTCTTCTTCTTCTCCTTTTTCCCTTCCCATTTCAACCCACGCAGATGAAACAGAAAACAGAGAGAGAACCTACTTATAAACAACTCTCAGATACTCATCCGCCTGTCGATACCGCTCATCATGCTCGATCGGCGTATCCAATCCGATGGCCTTAAACGCTGCCTTCTTCCACGACGTGACGATATTCCAGCCAATGCGCCCATTGGTCAGATGATCCAGTGTCGAGAACCGCTTCGCGAGCAAGAAAGGCGGCTCGAACGACGTCGACGCCGTGATCCCGAACGCGAGGTTCTTCGTCACCGCCGCCATGGCCGAAATGGGCTGCCGCATGGCACCCGTCAGCACGAGTCTTCCCACCAAAACTCCCACACCAACACCGGTAGGTCTATACCCAGAACAGGGGGGGGGGGGAACAAACATACAATCGTAGGATCCGTAACGGGCCACTGCGCCGCGCGCCGAATACACTCGTCCAAGCTGCCCTCGTAGGTATCGTATCCGCCGTAGGTATCCGCGAGGAAGAGGGCGTTGATGCCGCCGCGCTCGAGTAACTTGGCCAGCTCGATCCAGTACGTGAGGGAGCGTTTTGTAGCGGATTTGTCGGCGGGGTTCTTGGTTCTTTAGCATCGTTTCATGTCCATCTTGGATGTGGGGTGGGTTCAGAATAGAGCAAGAAACGCAGGATCAATACCTTCCATTGTCCAGGAGATAAATGTCCGACAGTGGACATGTCGAACGCATTCAACAGGATGTGTTTCTTGGGGGTTGTGCCATTGGCATGGTCTGACTGGGCGCTGATGTCGCCCATTGTGCGCTGTCTTATCTTTCGATATGTAGGTTGGGATTGCTTTGTTTAAGCTTGGATATATATATATTGTCTCTCCAGGTACCTCTACCCATCTATATACCTGCATGAACACTCACAATATGAATTGATGACCGTCGACCCCGCAATCTCGCCATCAGCAAGTATCATCGCGTAACCGGTAGATAAGTAGCCGATGCTGTCGGTAGAATTGTCGTATTATGCAGGGGCAAGATTCGTCATTGGGTCCGCTTGATGCGTGATATTCTATATTCTATATTCTTTTTATCTATGGGTTGTTTCTTAAGATGGTGGTTGGTCTCGAGGGTGGGATGGATTAGTATGTTCGTTGGGGAGCGGTGCGGAGAGATAGTGTTAGCTAGGGTTTCATCATTGTAAGGCCGATTGCGTGATAAGAATTGGGTTTGATAGCGTGGTGTTTGGAGATTGAATTGTGTTTCGGATTGGATTGGGCTTTTTCTTGTGTGCATAGAATGCTGCTGTCTTCTTGCTGGTCTGATATCGATCTTAAGGGTGTGGGGTTATATATAAGTCCCGCGACGCAGCGGGCTGCATTATATTTGTAGAATTAATCTTACCACCAGATAATATTTTAAGTATTATCATAATGCAGCATGCTACTAAAATTGAAAACACCTCCATTTACATAGTTTATAAAATAGGACTTGATATATTTACTCCGAAGCAGGGCCCACGGCTCAACTACAATCTCCCCAACAGCTTCAGCCTTCTGAACGGCCACCAAGGCATGACACATCTCCTACTTGGCTTGCGGAAAGAATACGAGCCAGCATTGGAAGCGAGATCTCATCTTTGTTCACCATGTCTCGGAGACGAGACATTGTTATGTTCTCTCAAGCGTGGCAAGATTCATCGCGAGAACGGGTGAAGGGTGAGTGATTGTATATATATATGCGTAAATGGAATCAGGACTAAGTAGATCGCTTGCAAAACAATGGAAGAGTATGTACAGAACTTCCCAGATTTGAGGGAATAGCCGTCAATTCATGCAGACGACGCGGTTCAGGCTCTTCAGCCATTGGAGATACCCATTTGATGTGTTTACGCTGCTGTTCGAGAAGGTGTCTATGACCAGAGCACATAATATTGGAGATTCTTAGGCGCCTATTGATTTCGCGGCCTGATGTGATTTGTTATGTAGGTTCAAAGTGGCTGGCGTTCTTTGTTCCATGTATGTAACTCTTTGTCTGCTTATTGTTTAGATAATTCATTCTTCGGTCGTCTTCGGATGGATCTCCGTGAAAGACGGCCCAGTGCTGATTCCCGTGCAAACTTATCTTTAGTACATGCGATATGACATGGGTAGTCGTTAGCAGGGCAACACTGTCAAGACCCATCCTGACCAGTGCGGCCGTCGTAATATAAGATGAATATCACATCGATGGGAGATCCCTGCTGGATAGGTTGGTATGTACCAAGAATTGTCTGTCTAACAATGGGTCAATAAACGCGCGAAAACAATGCCATTCAAGGTCACACTGGATATCCATACGGTCCGACTATGTCTGTCGGAAACACTCCTACATAAGGAAGCCCACATCGCCGTTACCTTCGATCCCAACTGGACAGCAAGATCCATCGAGTGTAGCCAAACCCGTTTGAAGAACCCTTTCTACTCTCACCGGACCGGAGATATGCGTCTCGATCAGGACCTTTCCCCCCTTCCGAAGAGGATTTGACAAAGCTGTCCTAGTTATATACAGAGTCTGGACTCGAACTGTCACACAAAGTTCTTTCACAAAACCACCACAATGAATCTGGAGGGCCTTCCACCCTTCCGGCGCTTGCCATCCGAGCTTATCAGACTTATATTTACACTTCTAGTCAGTGACGGACCCACGAGTCTCCATGATCTTAAACTAGTGAGCAGGTTATTCTACAATCACGCTAGCATAGCAGCCAGGTCTATAATCTACCGCGATATAGCAATCAAGGTATGCAGGCATTATGCGCTGACGAAATCGACCGAGGAGATCGTGAACGGGCTTGACAAGACAAGGAGCTTCCACTGTGTCCGTCGGCTTATCATTGAAGAAAGCCTTTCCACGTGCGAGGCGGATGTCTCTTGTAAGGTGCGTGTTGACTGGTGTCCGCCGAAGCTTACTGACCTGAGGCGCACGGATCTGGATGAGCCCTACGAACCTGCGTGTGCTGCAGGCTTGCAGGAGACACCATGGTGCCCAAACACCCGCGATGCAGACGCTAGGCTAAGCGACAGACGGAATCATGCATGGAGGCCCGTGGCAGAGTTGATTAGAAATCTGCCTGCGCTGACAGACTTGTTCTTCAGGTGCGGCGGCCAGTTCCCTGCCTGTCTTCTTGATGCCTTGCATGACTGCGCGCCCCGATCGCGGCTACATCTCCAGACATTCTCCTTACCCGGTGTGGATGCACTCATGGAAGACTCCCAAGAGCACAGGTTGGTATTCTCGCCGGCCTTGCATAGTATCATGCTGCAGTACAATGAAAACGGGGTGTGTGGCTATGACAACAGCCCCTGCTACCGAATGAAGACTATCCAGCGTCTGGTCAAGTCGGCCCCGAATTTGAAGGAAGTACAAGTCACCCGTCGCGAAGCGCGGAAGACCTTCACATCTGCCCCTATAACTAGTCCTTTGCGAAAGCCCAAGACGGACGAGGACGGTACCTCCCTGTCTCCTGCATCGTTGAAACTCCTGAGAATAATTGACCAGGTCCCTTTGACAGCTAGGACACTCCTTGAATGGGGCAGGCACACCAGATTCTCCGAGCTAGAAACCCTTGAGCTCTGCTCCCTGGCCGAGCCGAAGGCATTAATGGTTTGGTCTCAGCAGCTCCAGTTTCCGAAGCTAAAAGTCCTCTATTTACAAGTCAAGGCCCATGCTTTTCTCGAGGAGGACACTCCTACCACCGAGTTCTACGAGGCTGCAACCCATTTTATCAAGAGCCTCCCGCCACTGAAGGAGCTATACTTTGAAGGGTGGCACTCACAGGTTTCTGTGGACCCGCTAGGTCATCACCATGGCTGTTGCTTGCGCAGGCTGGACCTCGCAGGTCCCCAGGCCTGGCAATGCTTAACTGAACGCGACATCCTCCAACTCGGAGAACATTGTCCACTCCTGGAAAGCCTGGATCTCATGATCCCGCGCTCCCAGGGAGACGCGACCGAAGTTGCCCTTTACAAGGCCATAGGAACCCTACCACATCTCAAATACCTGCACTTACACCTAGACATATCCGATGCATCCCTCGGTACAAGCCAAGATAACATGGTAACAGACCCCGAACAAGAATTCCGTCGCGATCGCAATCCACTCCCCAATAGAAACACCAAGCCACCTAGCGAGCCATCATTCGACGAGTTCGGCAATGAAATCTCCATCAAGGACCTAGGGGGCTGTTACCGAAGCCGCAACGGCCACGTCCAACGACTATTCAGAAACTGCGCCATAGACTCGAGTCTCGCATGTTCGATCTTCGAAACTATAGCCGGGAATAAGGCCGTAGGCTCACCACTTCTTGAAAGGATGATCATTCGACTGCAATGTAGTGCTTTTGAAACACAGACCCTGTTCAGCCAGTTGGTCCATATATTTCCTTGCGCGTGGCTAGTCGAGCGGAATTCACGCGATGATCGTCGGCATGAAGTGATGGCTACCCAAGTGGCTTCGTGTCCTTATAGGAAGACTCTGTTTGGGCCAAGTTTTCTGGAACCCTGGAAGGCGGTTTTCAGGAGTGTTTGGCCGAAGGTGGTGGGGATGGAATCGGAAAACGCTTGGTGGGATGATTGGCGCAGTTTTCCTCTTGAAACTGATGTTTTGATGGGCTGAACTTTTATATATATCATGATTTGGTTTTGGGTATAGTGATTATCCATGGACCATACAGGAGTGTGACATACCTGCTTCTCTATTCTAGATTTGGTGGCATTGTCACTCGGCCAGAAGACCAGGCGAATGGTCCAACTTTGAAGCTTAGACACCTAAAGCCTGGATGAGAGGCTTCACTGGTCAACTATGTCTCCAGACTACAAGAATCCTAGATAGTTCGAAATCAACTTGCTAAACAAATGGTTTTATCCTCTATTTCCCATAACTCGATGACGATTCATATCAAGAAACAACCAATGCAACCCTTTCCCGAGATTTCCCTCTTCTACTATTGTCTTGTTTCTTGCCAGTAATTATAATACATTCGTCACTTTCGTCCGCGGATGGAAGCCAGTAGATCTATCTCTCGCAAAGACCTCATTACCCGGGCGAATATTCTCCTAAACAGGCACAAGTAGCATTCCCAGTACGCGTTCCTTATCCTTGTATGACGGCCGGACATAAGCTATTGATAAACAACCCTGCTCAGAACATGCCAAAGGACGGTGGTATCAGAAGATTGCTGTCCCTGAGATATAGGCTCCATTCAAGGTTAGGATCATGTTACGCAGGGGGCGGGTTAATAAGTGAATCTTCAAAAGTTCACTTAAAGTCCTGGATGTGTATCACCCTGTCCTGGGATATCTGTATAATAGGAGAGACTATTAGCCTCCTTCAATATAAAACAAAACGTAATATAGACTCTATATACCGATGTCTTGCTCTTGGTAAACAGATCTTATACCAGGTAATGAACTCCGCGAATATAATTAACCCGGAGGCATCCCTGTGGCTAGCGCACTCGATGCGCCAATTGTACGTCCTGTGGTATTTTTCATTTCCTACCGATTCTCATTTGCCATATCTCTGGAGTCTGGGGCATTCATCTTTAACCGTCGGGTCCTTGACCTGCTGTACCTTGTAGATTGTCTCAGTGGTAGTTATATTTATGTACCCATGATTGTTGAGACGGATATAAGTTATATGTCGATTCCCTCTTAGTCTCAGTACTTGACCGAAGGATTCTATCACGAGGGCAACTCCTGTGTTTGAAGACTGTTTGATGGTTAGTCAAGTAGTAAGCCCCGGAATTATATCCAAGCAATTTCCATTTCAAATCTTTCCTCTGCATTGAGACCTTCATGAATCTCCCTCATTGTATCTGTTCCGGGAGGGAAATCGTGTTCGAAAATGGGCTCGCAACACGCACTATGTTAGACTGCACCATGAGCAGTTCTTTGCTGGGAAGTTGGTGGGTCTTCGGGTTTGGTGTCTGTAGCCCAGATATATGACCTGGCCGGATGGGCCTGCTGGCTATTACTATTTCAGTACTAATGGCCCGTTATGAGGGTAATGAAGTCATGGATTGTAGGGTATATGTACTCGCAGCTGTGAATATAGGTTGGTATGTTGCAGACGGTGCCTGCTTGTATGTCCGGGGTACGTTTTGCAAACTGGACAATATCGTCTCAATAGTTGGTATACTTTGTCCAACAAGTAAAGCTGAGCACCCCTTGGTTGGCGAGTGGTAGATTTTGAAAAGAGATAGACTTGACCAGCAAATATAGACGTAGTCCTGCCAATTGGTCGCTGGTGAAAGAATAGTAGCCCCTGAAAGAGGCTACCCACTGCTGAACACCGTAGGATGCAATGGTGCTCCGCAAGGGAGACGAGAAACCTGGACAAGATGGATACGAGTCCTTAGGGTCTGAGCTGCTTGGAACGATCGCACCTTATATAGATAGTTATACTGCGAGACCGTGACAATATGATATATTTTAGTAAGTTAATAATACGTCAAGTTCTGGTCTTTCACTTTACAGTATTGAATTATAAGATTGATTATATTCATTCCTTTACTAATCATATTTTTTATTACCTTTTCTATATCTATATATTTTTTATGTTTAGAGGATAATATGACGGTCTAGCAGGGTAATCGTAATAGCTTATAGGATTCACTACCCCTATTCATCTTTCATTCGACGTCGATGCTCTGGATCCGCAGTGCCCAGCAGGCTGGGGCCCTCGGTTGAGTCCGAACCCAACTCGCCGATTTAGCCTCTGCTATCCAAGATCGCTTCGCTACCCTTGATTCCTTCCTTGAGGACGAGTTTGCTACCACCTCAGCTGTGATGCAGGATCTGCACACAAGCATTTGCTCTCTTCGTGAGATGATGCAGACTCAGACAACTGCTATGCAGGAGATGAAGGCTTCTGTCGCAGCCCTTCGGCGCGATGCCGTGGTTACCCCGGAGGTACCACATCCTACTCCTGGTGGACTCTTCCGGAAGCGCCCACCGGCGCCTGTACGGTTCGTTTGCCATATGTAAGGCACACGGTGAGCTTAGACTATTCAGTGCGCTATTCAGTAGGTTCTAGGGCCCGCGAATGGCAACTCGTAGGTAATGTTGGTCTTTAGGTAAAATGCCTTGTATCGCCTAAGCCCCAGAGTAGGTGCCTTATACCATAGTTGGAAATGTCCTCCAATACAAGCTTTTCATAACCCCCTGTTCCGGAACGACATTGGATTGGAGTTGATCAATTTTCTTCCCCTCCATGCGGTCCGCAGCAATTCACTTTGACCGACGACGTGTCCATCCAGCTTAGGGCATTCGAGTTTCCATCCAGGTGACAATCTGCACATGTATGCAGACGTCTTGAATGCCACAGGGTTGGCGCAGCAGCAGTCTCTTGTATTACAGCTAAGGGTAGCTGTTCCTCTCCTTCCTATGGTTAGCGGGGTTGAATTATATTCTGTAGTTGTTGGATCATGCCATGCACTCCGTAACAGTGGTCATGGTCTTGCAGATGAAGTCGAGACTCCTGGTTATCACCAATGCACCCGACAAGCCAACAAACCAGTTCATCGTCCAGTAGGAGAGCCACTTCGGCAGGATCATAATATCCTCGCCGAGCTCTAATCTTGCCCGATGGATGTGTTTGGAGGGTGTAGAAGGATCCCCAGTACTCGTTACTGCCCCGTTACCATCACAAAGATTCTGGTGCAGTACTTTGTTCCATAACAGGTGAAACCGTGTATGTGATCTTCTTCGGGATCGGATACCTGCATAACTCTTTATAGCAAGTATATCTGGGTCCTTTTTAATAGAGATGAGATTTATTATTTTGATCTCGGTGAACGGCTGGAGGGAATGTATCCAGCCTTAGTCCTCGAGTAATAGTGCTTTTCTTTTCTTCATTTTGGAACCTCGAGATATGCTCCTCCATCTGATCATAGTCACGGAGTTCGATGGCCCACATATTCCCAGGTATCCAGAAATCCAACCCGCCTTGCTTCGTTCTATACCACTCTGAGTAAATTGGGAGCCCCGCCCCTGCAGCCATATTAAGCACCCTGTAGAATTCATCTTGGCACTGCGCTCCAACAGGCCCAACGTCAGCCTTCTTAGCTGTGATGTCAAGACGGAAAGACAATGACCAGGGGTAATCTCGCGATAGCATAGACCAGTGGTGTCTGATCAACCTGACGCTTTGAGTTAATGCCACCCATCCATCGTGCCAATTTTCTCCGTAGAATATACCATTCTTGTTGCTTGTATTGATTGCCCTGACTTACACGGGTGAGTAGCTGACATACCCAGTCTACATAAGTCCCTTTCGATGTATTAGGGTATGGCTCGGAATAACAAGTATCTTCTCTCTAGTAGCAGGCGCCCTTCAAGGAGTATCATGATAATGGTCCTTTAGGAAGGCGTAAGAGCTCGACTTGTACTGCGCTCGGTGCCATTAAGGGGAACCCCAGGAAGCCTTTTGGAAGGCAGATCGAACTGCACAAACAAACAGAAACAGAAACAAGAAAAAAGAGCTGTTGTTGCTGTTGTATTCGACATCCTCGTCAGGAATCTTCCATAGCTACTCATTGCAGCCACGGAGTCAGATATCTTGGCGCAACCAGGCGTCATCGGCCATTGCTTCCACCGCCGCATGCGAAGAGACATAGTCGCTCTCGCCTGTACTCAGTGGACAGAGCCATTATTCTTCGGGCCGGATCTGCAAAAAAGGGCCCTTGATGGGAATACCGCTCTCGTTTCTTTGATAAGCTTGTTGGAATCGCTCAGTTGTCTCATGGCTTGCTCGTTGAAAGGACGCAGGGTTCGTGTAATGATTGCTTCCAAGATGCAAAGATAGGTTGTTCGTTGAAGAGAAGCTAGGTGATACGGCTAATGCACCTCATTTCCAATTGCACTTCTGGCCCTATCTACCAGAATGCATCCGACGAACGGCAGAGACGCGCTCTGGTCGCGGCATGCAGAACACTCCTCACTGAGAGGTGGCTGTGCCCCAGCGGACAGACCTAATAACCGGCTCGCGGATTAACCGCAACTCTCGGCCAGAGAAGGGTTGCGAACCTGTCCAGTGGACCCAAGATAGCGGGCCCTCGCTGCACTAGAGCAACAAAGATATTTCACATATTGACTAGCTAGCCATCAGCACAGATTTAGCAGGGGGGACTCCATTGCCCCCTCTTCGACAATGTCAAGATGGTGGAGATCATTGCGGGATGCTGGGTAGTCGAGATAATGGTTATGGATACTCTTGCCAGTGGGACGACATTGTAATAGGAGAATCTGTTTTGGAAAAAAGCAAAGGAGATATAAAAGCTAGAAGAAATGGCTTTTATCTGGGACTAGTGATCGCGTTAGAAGCTGAGTATTTATACTGGGTGATTTGGCGTTAGACATTTGAGACGGATCGTCAGTTTGCAGTTCAGCAGACTCCAATCGACTAGGAGGGCAGAAACAAGGCCAGTGTACACCTCCCTAGATCCCCCTCCAGGAGACCTGGTAAGCAGTTGACTTTAGGACTCAGTTAGTATCTCCTAAGTTCATGGACTACAGTATAGGCTCACTGCCCTAACGGCCTGAAAGTATAGAAACATCGCGAATATGCTCAAGTATTCGGGGTCACAGCATCCACGGCTCTTTTCGGTTCTGATGCAAAATCCTGAAGCCGCTTCGATTGTTTGCCCCTGGTCTTACGGGTTTCTTCTGTAGAGGCTTCGAGGAGGCAATGATGTCATGTCTGTGGCCTGGTTGGTTCTGCCTCTGTGCCGTGGACGGATCGGCTGGTATATGTGTCTATATCACGTCTGTATCCTCTTGCTCATCAGATGGAGATGAATTAAAGGGTTGCGGCCAGATGCCACCGCAATCCTCCATTGTTCCTTATATGGGTTCTGGACTGTTGTTTTCGAAAGGCAGCATCCTTGAATGTTCTTAGCTTCCGTTGGATGTAGCGTGCTGCCTAAAGAAGTGTGTTTAGATATCAGGGACAAAGTCTTGATCAAAAGCAGTAATTGAAACCGCAGGTCAAAGGAAAGTCTTAGAATTATATTGCGACTTCCACCACCTAGACCTATCCTGTGAAAGTAAGCACAGCAACCAAGTAGTCTTGAACCATGCCTTTGGTAGTTCGAGTGTGGAAGAGAAGCCGAACAGTTGCGGGTAGATTGACTGTTTATATGTTGATATACCCTTCTAGCAGGCGGTATTCACCAGAGATTCAGTGACAGATTCATCAACTGACTACTGTCTTCTTTCACTCCCCGGAACTGCTCTTCAAAAGGAAGTGAAGCTCGATGTCATGAGAACAGACCTTCACTGGGAGACATGCTGAGATCAGCCGATCTATTCCAGATACAGTTTTGATATGCCGGGAATTGAGCCATTTCCGGATGAATAGACTGTCAGGGCTAGCGACCATGCCAAGAAAATAGTATCCTCTCGCTATCAAGAAGTCTACGAGTCAATCACGCAGAATTAGGGTTATCAACAGATGCTTATCAGACTTTTGGCTCGTGGCCATAGCGGCCAATGACGGGCACGAAGGGAGCCGGGATGATGCTGCAGACTTATCAGCTCACGATGACCTCCTCATTTCCTTATCGGGGCACATTCCATATTACATCCATACGAACGCCCACCGAATTCCTTCCTGTCATTTATTCCAAGCGCATGTGGCCCTTTCTGAGTCTCCGGGGGATAGTTGACGCCCCCTGCATACATCTAGACCCATATCCAGAGGACTATTGGCATTTCTTTCCTGCTTCCAGTTGGGGTTGCATCGAGCCCTAATCGACCCCGCCCCCTTGCATCGCACATCTTTCATTGCTGATCGTCAGGCTTGGTGTGGAATTCCACTACGATTCCCTTTACTATACACCCCTCTACGTATCGACAGACATTTCTCGCCGGCAATGAAGCTCCGACCTCATCTCCGCGTCCAACAGTCCCGATCAGCCTTCGCAGAGGGAAATGCGCGGTGGACCAACCTAGACCTGGACCCTGTCCCCCGCCATCTCCGCCAATGGGGACCTGTGAGCTTCATCTGTATGTCTCAGAAACCCTTCCAAACCCCCCCCCCCCCGGCAGCAGCACTAACATTCCCCCAGCATATTGGATCTCAGACGCCTTCAACGCCGCCACCTGGCAATTCGCCAGCAGCATGATAGCCGTGGGCCTGGGCTGGCGGGACTCGCTCATCATCGTCGCCATCTCCTTCCTGATCATCTCCTTCGTCATCGCCGGAAATGGCGCCGTGGGCGCCATCTACCACATTCCATTCCCGGTCATCGCCCGCGCCAGCTGGGGCTTCTGGGGCTCGTACATCGCGATCGTGTCGCGAGTCATCCTGGCGCTGTTCTGGTTTGCGATCCAGAACGTCAACGGCGCAAATGCGGTGCGCGCCATGATCGGCGCCATCTGGCCCAGCTTCCTCACGCTCGAGAACGGTATCCCCGAGAGCGAGGGCATCACTACGAACGGCATGGTGTCGTACCTCATCTTCTGGCTCGTGCAGTTCCCGTTCCTGTGCATCCATCCCAATAAACTCCGCTGGCTGTTCATGGTCAAATCCGTGCTGGTGCCGATTGCCTGGATCGCCATCTTCATCTGGGCGTTTGTCGCCGAGAGTGGCGGCGGACTACTCCATCAGAAAGCGACCGTGTCCGGGTCGAAATACAGCTGGCTCTTTCTCGCCAACATGACCTCCGTACTGGGCAACTATGCCACGCTCAGCGTCAACCAGGTAGGTACCCACACATCAATCAATCAATCAATCAATCCATCCCTTCCCTGTTCCACTATCACACCTCCCCCCACCCACACAGTACAAAACTGACCCAGATAATCACTAGTCCGACTTCTCGCGCTACTCGCGCGTCAGCGCAAAATGGCAACTCCTGTACATCCCCATGCTACCCGTGATCTTCACCTTCCTCTCCTTCATCGGGATCGCTGCCTCGAGCGCAGGCCAAGCGCGATACGGCGGCGCCATCCCCTGGGACCCGATCGAGCTAATCAGCAAGTGGACGAGCCGCGCATGCCGGTTCTTCGGGGCCTTCAGCTTCGCGCTGGCGGCGCTGGGGGTCAACATCTCGGCGAACTCGATATCGGCGGCAAACGACCTGACGGCGCTGGCGCCGGGGTTCGTGAATCTGCGGCGCGGCCAGATCATCTGCGGGCTGGTGTCGTGGTGTCTGGTGCCGTGGAAGATCCTCGTCTCCGCGGGCAACTTCCTGAACTTCATGTCGGCGTATGCGATCTTCTTGGGCCCGATTGCTGGGATCATGTTGTTTGATTTCTGGGTGCTGAAGCAGCGGAAGTATGATACGTTGGCGTTGTATCAGCGCGAGAATGGGACGTATGCGTATGGGGGCTGGGGGGTTAATTGGAGGGCTGTCCTGGCGTTTGTGGTCGGTGTGGTGCCGAATCTGCCGGGGTTGATTAATTCGGTTAATAGTAGTATTGATGTTGGGGTCGGCGTGCATCCGTATCAGTTTGGGTGGCTGTTGGGGTTTGTCGCCACTAGTCTTGTGTATGTGCTGGTGTCGGTGGTGTTTCCGGCGAAGGAGTCCTTGGTGGAGGTCGCGGTTATGCCGGAGGAGGTTTACGATGCTAGGGACGGGGAGGGGAGTACGGATGATCAAGAGGGCGTGATGAAGAAGGTCGAGTCTTAGTTCCTTTCTTTTTTATATTCTATTCATGGGGTATATTCATTATTTGTACACATGCTGCTCGCTCTGTCTTGGGCTCCAAATGAAATGAATACATGCTCCTCATGAGGTGCCGTAGTGGGAGGAATCTATATCGTGTCCCTGTGTGAGTGATATCGCTGCTATCTGCCCAGGCGCAGGCTGTGTGGACTTGGAGACCTGATCTCGCGCATTGACGGCGGAACAGCAACCACAAGTTGCCGGGATGGCCTGTTCGGAATAATAAATGGCACAGCACAGGCTGTTCAGATGACCGTCGTCACAGAATCGTGAATACCGCAGATAAAACCAATCCTACCAGACCTCAATCACACCGCGATTCCCGTCCCATAAGCAATAGCCTCCTTCAATACCTTGCTCGCCCCAGAACTGGCCCTCCCCATCTCACCCCCTTCTTGCCTGGCGTTATCCAATCCCCGCTGAATGGCCGGCAAAAACCGGTTCGAAAACACCCGATACCGGTCCTCCCACGTCTCGTACATCTCGCCCTCCTCGTCCCTTGGCTGCCCGAACAAATTCAAATAAGCATACGGCGCCGCCGTATCAGGAACCATGTGCACAGCCGTCTGACAGAGGGGGAACTCCCACCCGGCCGCACCCCCAGCACCTAGCATATCCACATCCTGTGCTTCGTTGGCGGGCGCGCCAATCCCCGCATACAAGAACTCGGCCAGTACAGTGAGCACCTTCATCATTGGCTGGCCCTTGGTGCCTGCTTTTCCGAACGAGGCTCGGTTCGCGGACCACTTGGCCGATTCCTCCGTGTGCCAGCCCAGGACGGAGAGGAAGCAATTGAGCGTTTTGATCCAGCCGCCGGCGCTGGAGACGACTTCTGTGCCTGCTATTTCGACGAGCCAGGAGAGGACTTCCACGGAGGAGACGCGGACGTCGGCCGCGAGGTGGGTCATGCCGGCGCGGATGTAGGGGAGGAGTTGGGGGACGTGGTCTCGGATGTCTGATTGCGGGAGCGCGCGGAAGAGTTTGAGCAGTTGGGTGCGCACGCCCGTGTTTGCGTCGAGGATAAGGGGGAGGAGGGTGGGGAGGATGACGCTGACTGGTTGCAGGAGGGGAGAGTTGACGGGTCGCGAGCTGATGGAGGTTGTTAGGTGGGCGAGGGAGTCGCGGCGTTGGGAGTCGGATTTGGAGCTGAGGAGGGAGACGTGATGTGTGAATTGAGTGTTCGAGGTCGGGGCGCTTAAGGTGAGGGATTGTTGGTTTAGCACGATTCCTGGGTTGGTTAGTTGGATGATTCTTTTCTCTCTGCGCTGTGGTGGAGATAAGGCGAACCTTTCGATTTGAAACTGGTATCGGTGAAATTCTCAGGCTTGCCTTTGGCTTTGCCGACTTTTAGCTTGGCTTTCTGTGTTCTGTGAGCTTATGTCTGTTTATTTTGTCAACAGAATGGCTTACCGTAAAGTCCTTCTGCTTTTCCTTCTTTTTCTTCGCGCTGGATCCCATGGTGGAGGTTGCTGTTGCAGGTGCAGTCGCTAATCCAGGTAATTATACTTATGCGTATATAGGTATGTTTGCAGTATAGCAATGTACAGTAGAGGACCAGCTGTCTTGGATATAGAGTCAATTGAGCGAGGAAATAATTGAAGCTGAGATATTTGCTATCTTCAAATTATTTTCGATATCACCACGTGATTGTGATCGCTTTGTCATGTTTATGCCTCAGGTATTAATTTACCCGATTTGGCATACAATAGCCCTAAGCTGGGTATCGGAGTGGCCTCTAATATAATTTATTGGATGAGTATGAGGCTTGACGATATAAGGGAAGAGGTATAGTACAACCTGTGATTTCGTGGGGAGAAAGAGCGGGCTTATACTATTGATATGTACTAATACTATAGAGTACGTCAAGCACTGCTTCGCTTCAAAGTCCTTCCATAAATCACGGACATGGTACAGCAATATGGCTCAAACATGTAACTGTATCAACAAACTCAGTCCGAGACTACCTTCCACAGCAACCATGAATACCAAGAATGAGTATACTTAGAGCAAAACTTCCCTCAGCTGTAGGTCCAACTTCGGACCAAACCAAGACAGGGCTACGGCCTGCCAACAAATGCTAGAGCGCTTCCGCAGAAACAGAACTATGAACTATATGGTTTCTTGATCCCCAGATGGCTGATTAGAGCACTTTCCGGTAGCCCTGCTCTCAAACTGTCTCATTGATCTGAAGAGCCTGCTTGAGCGTCACTTTGTAGATTACCCTTTATGAAGTTATGATAGAACAATATGACTCCTCGCAGCCGATGAGGGATCCAACCTCATCTTTACTCAGTCTCTCGTGCCCACCATACGTTTCACCACCCATTATAGATCACATTTGGCTTAGAGCAAGGCTTCCCTGTAGTCAAACACTATTTAACCCCTTTTCCTTTAACAGATTTCGTTAACAGGTTCCTCTAATATAGTTCACACTCTGTTTAGCGACTACCATTATCTACCTTCCGCTATATTATCGTAGCCGTATTCATAAAATTTGTTGCCCCTTATACACAGACCAGATACTTGTACATCTACTCCTTTATTCCACAAAGGTCTTGCATAGCAAATGTTGGGTACCTTCTGACATGCAAAGTACCACCACTCCACGATCGTAGCAACCCGGTACCCCTATTCCACCTCATATATAACTTTGCACCCCTTCCACAGATGGAAAAGGTAATAGAGAAAGGTTCGACCATGTCACCTGTGACCGACATTTTAGTGAAAACAGGTAACGGGGGGGTCCGACACCCCTAATCTGCGTCACTATAAGTCAATCTAAGGAAGTGACAGACTTCCACTCCGCACTCCACTGGGATAAGCCAGATAAGCGAAACCGGATGAGCATCATTGACACTAGCTAGGAGTATCTATCCGTGCGGGGAAATGAGGAAGTGGTGTAGGCACCACTCCACTTCAGTAGGGTGCAGATGCAAACCAGATAACTGGTTCACTAAATCATTTCTAAAGGAGGTAAGAGTGTGGTATATCTACTACTGGTACACAGTGCTAGGCTAGTGTCGATAGAGTGACAAAACGTCAGGATTAGCACCTTTATAATTACTATCCGGTCAAGAATATGTAGGAGTGGTACAGGTGCTACTTGTATAAAGAGCTGACATGGATGCGATGACTGCATGCATAGTAGTATGTATGCCCACACTAGCCCCTACCTTAAATATACACTACTACTACTATATATGCGAGTGGGATCTGTTTGAGTACTGCTGTATCTTAGTTTATTGTAGTAGTGGGTTCTGGTTATCGTTAGTGGTTGAAATATTGCGTCCACTATTCTTATCATTATTTTTTGTTGTTGTTTTTTTTTTTTTTTTTTTTTATTTTTTTTTTTTTGGTGCTATTGTTCTATCCCCTACTCGGCTGTTTCGGGTGGGGTTTGTTGTGGAACATCACTATTTAAGCTTATATTTTTATGACGTCAATTTACGAGGCTAGTATATCCTTATTATTCTTTATTGAGGGCTACAAGCTAGCGTCTCTATATATGGAGACTGGGGAACTATGACTTATTCCCAGTGGGTAACATAATATACATCTACTAGTGGCGGATTACCCGAACAAAAATATAGTAAAAAGCTTATGCATGTTCGACAGTTGGCTACCCTTACAATGGATACAAAGACTCAATCAAACAAGTAGAATCAAGCTGTACCATATACATACAGCGTCTATGAACGGTGACAGAAAACACAAAGCAGAGATGCGCACTTCTGCCCGGCCCCCAAGCCTCGAATAAGATCAAAAAACAACAGGAAAACAGTACCACTGAAGAATCAGAACTGAAACGAAAACAAAGGCCGGGGTCCGGACAGACGCGATTGTATCAAGCATAAATCAAATCAGCCAAACAAACAGAAAGGCACAACAGAACCACAAGACAAGCTGTGTATCGTCACAGCAAAGGATTCGGTCGCTGTTAGATCGCAGACTGGAACAGATCAAACCCCGAAATAACAGAACGAATATCCCTCGTCATGTTACCATTAAACTAGCGTAACCGTCGGATTGCACCTCGTCGTATCTCATTAAGTGCATCGCGGGCCACGTCATCTAACACCTCTCGTCTAGCGAGATTCCATTGGTTGCAGTATTCATCATGTCTATCGGTCATGGCGTAGCATCAACGGTGGGAAAAATAAAGGGGAGGGGTCAAAAAGGATATTAAGAAACGAGTGTAGAGAAGTAGAGAAGTGAACGCTGCCGTTACAGACTCATGGTCAACCACTCCCATTCCTGGCTAGCTCCCTGGCCTCCGGCAATGCTATGGTTGGCCGGATTGGCTGCCGCCGGTGGCATGGCGGGCGCCAGAGGTACCACCTTGGATCGGCTGCCCGCGGACTTGCTCGCCTCGTCCATTTCCATCTCCGAGGCTTTTTCCAGCCGTCGTTGACGTTTCGGGGCAGCCGGGACCGGGTTGCGAGTCTGGCCCGTGCCAGGGGACGCTGCTGCGGAGGGCGCTGCCTTCGGAGGAGCGGCGGCAATGGGTACCACCCCATTCGACCGTCCCGCGGCAGCACCAAAGCCGGCGGGTGGAGATTCGGAGGAAGTCCCGTTCTGAGCGCGGCTCGACGTCGGAGTCGTGACGGATGCCTGCTGCACCGAGTTTTTGCGGGCCGTCTTCTTCGACGTACGGGATGTCCCGACCACTAAGCTGTTGGCGCTGCTGCGGTTACGCTTCTTGATGACGTCGGTTTTCAGGGACAGCGGACGCACGACACCGTGCAGTTTCAAAAACAAACCGCAGGCATTGCAGAGTGGCTGGCCCTCCGGATTCCGACGCCACAGCGGAGTTGTTTGGGTGAAACAGTTCGTGCAGGTCGTTGGTCCATTGCTACCCGGATCACCGTTCTTGCTGCCCCCGGGACTGGCCGGGCGAGATGGAACGGCGCTGCTCAGCCCGGACTCGGCGGAGTATTGGGAGAAGTATGAGACGTATTGTTATTAGAGTTCATGCTTTGGCGCAGCAGCTGGGCCGTGTTGGGGGTGGACGTGGTGCGGGCAATCTTCTGCCGACGAGGGTCCTGCTCTCGGTTGCGCACCTCACTGACCGAAGCCACCGACCCATGTGTCCGACCCAAACTGCTGCCATGATTCCACTCCTCCGGGGTGTCCATCATGTCCGTCGACCCGATGGTAACATGCTTGCGATGTTGGGGGCCAAAGCCCGGCAGCGAGTGGAAAGAGCCCGGGAACTGCTCATTCCACTGCATGCCCGGCGAGAATCCATCATTCTCGTCCCCGAACTCTGTGGGCATCGCCAGACCCGCCCGCTCTGACAGCTGATGGCCATCGTCATCCTCATTATCCGAATCGGCTCCAAAGGTGAACATGGGGCCGCCATGGGAATTGCCGGCGGAGTAATTGGTGGCGTTCAACACCTGGGTGGGATCTACATGTTGCGGTTGGGGAATGGGGTAGCTCGGCGAATGCACGGTGGACGAACTGGACTGCTCATGGTTGTTCTGGTTGAACATATACCGAGGCTGCAGCGAAGCGGACAGGTTGGACCGATGCGAAACATAGTTTGGAATGCGGCGTTGGGTGCGTGCGTCGCCGGACGGCATATCGAAGTACACGGAATGGTCCCCATCGTAGGCGGCTGCGGGGTGGACGCCGTAGACTGGTAGCCCGATGGTGGTGGGGAGAAGAAATCCGTGGAGTTAAGGGATGAAGCCACTGGGGTATGCGAATAGAGGTTCGCGAACGGATGGCCGGAGGCCATCGGAGACTCGCTAGGGGAGAAGGTGAATTGCGACTGGTAGGGGCCCGCAGAGGGCAAGATCGGATCGTCTCCCAGGCCGAACGTATCCAAGCCAAACGGCGCCCCTGGGGAGGTGTGGTTGTGGTGATTCATCTGATGGTGGTTGCCCTGGTGAAAGCCAAAGGCCGAGGACGGAGTGTCCAACGCATAATCGGGCACGCCGGTGGCGAGCTCCGGATCGTGGGCCAACATGGAGTTGGAAACGGGCGGCACCTGCGGCGAGGATTCGGCCGGTCGCTTCCGGGTCGGCACCTGCAGCGAGAAAAACTGACGCTCGTCGATGCTCGTCTTGCGCACGCGACGGGGGACGTAGCCGAATTCACTGTTCTTCCGCTGATCTTGGGCCGGGTGGTGGAAGGAGGCCGGCACCGGGGTCGAATCTCTCAGCTGGTCTTTCCGGGACTTGATGGGAATGGCCGCGGACGCCGTGGGGTCGGTGTTTTTGATGGCAATGGGTGAAGGGTGGTCCGAAGGAGATTCGAAGGGCACGATAAAATCGTCGAGGTTCATCGGGTCGGCGGTCAAATCGGCCGAATGAGGGTTACCAGTGGCAACGGGCGGGTCGGAAATGCGCAGTTGCGCGATCCCACTGGGGCCTGCGCTACCAGGTCTCACAGGAAACCTTCACAGACACAAGGTTAATAAATGAGCGGGGCCATCCCGTTACTCTGCAGAGGGAGAACCTACATGGACTGTTGAGCACGTTCGCGCTCCTTGCGTTTCAAACTCATCGCCATCATCCGCCAGGTGAGGTTTTCCATGCGCTCCTGGTTGGGCAACTGGGCCTTGGTCCTAGAATAGAGCTTCCATATTTGAGTCGCTAACGGATCTTGTCTCTGCATCTCATCTGGACTGTCGATGCCAGGTCGAGGCGCACCGGACCCCCATTCGGGGAAGAGCGAGTCCTGAAGTAGGCCGTCATGGGCCTGCGAGTCGGCGGGGCTCAGAGGGGAGCCGAAAGAAAAGTCATCGGACAACTGCGAGGAGGTAGGGGGGAGGTTGTTGGAGGAGCGGTCAGCATCGGTGGACGAGTGGTGGGTGGTAAAGGTTGCGGTTTGAGTCGGTCGCATGCCCCCAGGGCCTCGCCCGAGGGTCAACCCGGACATGTTCATACGCCCTACTCTTTATTGGGAAGGGCGGGGATCACGATAGTAGGCGATAAGACGGAGGAGGGGGAGATCAAACAAGAAAAAGGAGGGGGGGGAAAAAAACAAGGAAAGATAGGAATCACAAGCCGGATGGGGAGAAGAGAGATAAGGACGATTGAAGAGGTCCAAGAAATCAGCCAGACAAGCAATGAGAGTCGAGGGACCAAAAAAAAAAGGAGCTCAACGCAGGAATGAGAGTGTCGAGGGCGATTGGTCCGTGGCGCAAGGAAGAAATTCCAGTCTACCCGCCCTAAACGAACACTGCGTGCAGGAAGAAGGATGATGCAGCAGTTATTTGGGTGGAAAAGAATCGGGAAGCTAGGATCTGAAGGGGGTCCAAGTCAGTTATAGTTTAGGCACTTGGTCTGAGATCCGTCACAGCAAGCAAATCCAAATCAAATTCCAATAATAATAATAGTGGATGGGTCCACCACCACTGCAATATAGAAAAGGAAACGGTACTAGGTAAAGAATCAATCTATCCCAAAAGGAAAAGGGAAAGGGAAGGAAAGGAAGAGCCATTGGAGACGGACACGCAGCTAAAAAGTCTCGAGTGGAATGCAGCAGTCCGTACCTATTGGAATTCAAGACGACGAATGTATGTCATGAATCAACCCAGACCCAGTTTTAATCGTTCAATCTCCTCTTGGTGCCCCTCTTTCGCTTGTGCTTTTTTTTTTCCCTGGTTGTTATTTGTCCAGATCGAAGGTAGAATAAATTCTTTTTCTTTCTTTTCTTTTTTTCGTTTGGGTTAATACCGGGATGCTTCTATGGTATGGCTGACAGTCTAAGGTAAGAGTGTCAGTGCAAAGAGAGAGGGGCTAGACCCTCTAAACGCACATGGCCGAATGAAGTAGAGCTGATTGAGGAGCAATCCCAGATAGGAAAGTAAAATACAAGAAAAAAAACAAAAGTGATTCACGGGGAAGATACTGATGGGACGGTCCAACCGATAATATAAGAATGATACTGGGAGAGAGCGAGCAAAGTGGGAGACCGGGGGGGGGAGGGGAGAAAAAGAGAAAGTCCAGAGAGTGGAAAGGAAGAAAGAGAGAGAGAGAGTGGTGGATGATGGCGGAGGAAACGGGCGTATCCATACGGAATGATATCCATACATCCCATACACATACGGAACCAGTAATAATCCTGGGAAACTAAACATCCTTGCCTTTTCCAGAAAATCACGGCGTCACTTTTTCTGGTTCCCGCCATAAGAAGAGAAAATCCGTGCAGGGATACTGCAGCCTCGCATTAATTAATTTCAACTCTCCTCGAATGATCCTCCCCTTCCGAAAGAGCTTTCCATTCTTCTCTTCCCGACTAATTGTCTTGATTCTCCCATGCCTCCCCCAGAGGAACCTATGTGACCAACGCCGACCGAACTCTGGCAGGATCGGTATGGATGAATGGATGTATCATGAATCATTAAAAATTATATTGGGCCCCCGCTGGAATTAAGTTCCTGGACTGAAACCAACGGGGAGACGACACCACCTCGAACACAGGTATTACCAATACCGTACCGACCGACCTCTCGACTCGAGCGCTTCCGGTGGCGACCCATTTTAGCTCGTGGTTTTAACGTTGTCGGGGATGTTCTCGAAGCTGCAGCGCGCTAAAATAAAATAAATCCCGTCAGGATTCTCTGCCCTTCACCAGAGAGACAAGGCTTGACATAATCATGAGAATAATGCGAATCCTTCGCATGTAACCACACCCTGATCCCTGGCGGAGGGTGGACCACGATCCTGACCTATATTGTTTGGAATTATACACAAAATTCGGCTTTAAGCCCGATGTACCTAGCATAAGAAACATCCCAACCACTACGTCGGGAAATCTAAAGCATAGCCATACTCCGTAGTTATTTTAAAAAAAAACCTGGCCGGATCCATTCTGCCTAACCGACGGTTAAAATGCAACAGACGAACTAGCACTAACAGGAGGCACAGGTACGTATTAGTAGTACTTTTCCTTCATGAGTTTAGATCCAAAATCAAGGATTCCACTTCAGGACCCGTTCGGCCATATGTGGGAGTAAACTCCGCCAATGATGGCTCCGGATGGCCTGTTTCAAAGATTCACAAGAATGAACTGAGAACCGTACCCTCATCCCTCTCTGGTTGGTAGTTGGTAGTCCACATCCCGAACGTCGTACCCAGAGTCCCAGACCACCATCAGTGAGTCAAGGGCTGAAGCCGAGGGACCATTCCGAAAGGACTCTTGAATCCTTTGTTCAGGGGCGGACAATGGTAACCAACGAAATTTCTCCATGAATAATATCTGACTAACCCGGCCGATAAATGCGAGGATGAAGCTTTCGGCTTCTGACCGAGACAAAAGTAATCAAGTCGACCAGAGAAGAGGAACGATCTCAACGAGGGATGGAACAAATATCGGGGGCGGGCTCTTGAAAAGCGTGGACAATGCGCCTTGCATGCATGCAATTACACAGACCATCGGGCCGACCTTGGGCTCATGGTCCATGTCCACGGTCGAAACGTATAACAGCCCGTATTATGCATACAGGGGATATACTTACCTTTTCTCGCTCCCTCCCTCTCTTCCTTCCTAGGGCCAAGGTACGCTTCCGGGGGATTGAATGGCCTCTCCGCTCATCGGATTCCTTCGTCATATCCACTCCAGTCTCGACCGGGGCAATCAGCAGAGAGAAGAAATGACAGACCGGCTAGATGCCATCGGGCATCGGCCTACCAGAGAAGAATTGATACCCTCCAGGACAAAGGCCCATGCGCTACCGGCGGGGCGGACTCAATCAGAAGCCAGCACTCGGGCAACCCGTCTGGTCCGGACGAGCTCCGAAGACAGGAACCTCTCTCCTTCGTTCGGCCCTTCCTTGGGATGATTACAAGACTGGAGCCCACCTGCACATGGCAGATTTAGAGTTTATCCTTAGTCGTCCTCGTTTTCCATGTATATCATTATCAGGGCCTTTGAAGGGGTACTTTTGTGCCTTGCCAAAACAAACCACATCCGCTCATTGGTGGGTTTCCATGGGAAATGGTACTAGATGTATACTCCGGAGTAGAATGTAAACTTTTTTTCCAAGCTCCCCACGAAACGATCGGAGTCTATACAATGACATTGCCGAAATTATCGTTAATGCCACTGGGGCCCAACGACGGATTGGGAAACCAATGAAGCTGTATCAATTGAATTTTGTGTAGGATGCCTCGTCTCACCGGCGAGTTTCCATTCCTATCTTACCCGATGTGCGTATCCATCCGGTTCCCGCCTGCGGTACGGAAAGTATGGTCACCCCGTTTCACGTCTGTAACCGACCTGACGCTAGGGAAGTACAGGCCCGGTGCCAATAGCCTCTTTTCTCTCTCACTCATGCTAGACAGTCTACGCGGTTTTACAGCCTCCTCTGTCCTATGATGTCTACTAGACGAAGAAACAAGCAAGGGGCACCCACGATTCAAATGAATCCGGATCCACTCTCGGCGGGGTTTTGGTCATCTTGTTCGAGGGAGCAACGATCGATCGTCGCTTCTGTCTTGTGTCTGGATGCCCAGTCCGGATAGATGTACTTTAGTCGGGATTAATTTCAGCCAGACAAGTCTTCACGGTTGGTATCAAGCTGCAATGCATGCAGTAGTTGCTCCATCAACTTGTCCTGAGATGTCGGGTTGACCCGATCGCAGCGAAGGTCAGCACCACCACCATACCTCTCGTACAACACCCCCGGGTGGGTGTCGTGTAGACTCAGCGTACTCCGTAGAGAGCAAGATATGCGCACGAGCAAATCGAGCTTCACCCACTCCCCGGTACATCCTGGCATCCAGACGGCAGAGTCGAGGCGAGCATGCCAAGAGAATCAAAGGCTGTCTGAGAAAACCAAAACAATCACGGCCGTTAAGCAAATGAGACAGGCGCGGGATGACCAGGCATGGTGCATGCTTCGTGAACGGCAAATGGGTACTGAATAGCGGGGTAGCGACAGCTTTTCGAACCAGCTGTCAGTTCGCACCTCCCTGGTGTGTCTTCCTTGTTTCCTTCCAGTTTGCTTTTCGTTGTCTTTCGGCCCCACGGGATGAACAACCGCGAGGTCCACCGCGCTAGTGGTTGATAATCATATTAATTCCATTGCCCACATAGCAACCACGATGACCTGGAGAGATAACGGCGATAAGCTGATAAGCGTGTAATTTGACTTGGTCATCGCAGCCAATGGGTATCTGTCGATCGGGGCCGAGGTGAGTTAGAATCGTATTCGACTGCAGCGATGCATGTCGGCTCTTCCTCGGCGATACCGCAAAGCATCAATAACTCAGGTTCGGATAATTAACCTCTGGTTTCCCCTTTTGGTTTCCGCTTCCTTTATTTGACTTGGGTTTTGGGGGGTTAATTTTTATTCTTTTTTCAATTTTTAGTTTATTTCATTTTTTTTTTGCCTCAAGTCGATCGCGTGAGGGTCGAGATTGCCCAACAATAAAGAAACCTATTCAGAATGAAAACGACGTCAGCCTTGTCCCGGGGGCGTGGCAAAAGCAACAGAACTCCAACAATCTAACGGGATAAAGTTCACATATGAGAGGCCGGCTGCAGGCCAAGATCAAAAGAAAATGCGACGAAGTGGGCAAGTGGCGTGCAGATGAGCCACTAAAAGACAGCCGCTGCCGTTCAAGATCAACCCACTCAACGGGCCTAAATCCTAAGAATCCCTTTTTCTCTCTCTGTGTGTAGAAACACTGTCAGCGTGTAGGATGAGAATGGAGGACGACACCACGCCACGCCACGCAACACGAGACCTTAGGGTTGGTCCCTTTTTGGTCCGGATGCATTGTCAAGTCTCCCGACGGGGATTCTTGGGGCAATCCAGTAGAAATCAACTGAGGCGTGTCGCGTGCCTGAGCTAACCCATCGCGGTAAGTATAGTACCGTCGCCAACCTGCATCCTCCAGTCAGGATCGCAATGGCAAACAGTTTGGCCTCATGGCAGTGACATACTTGTAATAATCACGGAGGTCATCCACCATCCACCAATCACAGGGCCATTATCGCAAGGGTTAGCGAGATAGACCAACCTCTGGATGACGCGGTAGACGAAGATCATAAGGGATTGCCCCCGACCATGACAACAAAGGGCAGGAACAATGAACAGAGACAAGAGGTGTGACGTACCCCAACCCGGGTCAGAACGTCGGCAAATCTGTTGGAGTGCGTCACAACGAATGCCGGGAGACTGACATCGATGGCGCAGTCAAGCACTATTGTCCATACCAGCATCGCCCCATCTGGAGATAGCGTTCAACCCCAGCCTGAGAGGGTTTGGCGATGTGGGGATGCGCCGTCCGAGGCATTCAATTATGGCGGCGCCAATGGTCATCGAGGTGATAGCGATTGTCGTTATCATCCATATTACCATCCCCCCCCCCCCCGACAATGATAATAAATAGCGATAGTAATCACCCTATCTATAATCGATCATTCCCTTTCATTATCTGCGAAGCGAGAAGCAGATACAAGTCTTCCCACCTTTTTTTCTCGCGGGTCCGGCGGATACTCCGGAAATAGCAAAGGCGACGAAAAACCCCCCTGCAGTGGTGGTTGACTAGAGTGGCAATAACTCCATGCAGGAATGCAGTAGGAGCACGCGTAGCGAGGGCTGTGTCGAGTAGCGGCCGACGAGATGGGAGTCAATGCGGGTTAGAAAGGATCAACCCACCGAGCGAAGTTAGATACAAAAAGAGGGGGGTGGGAATGCATTTTATTCAGGCAGCTATTCATCCATCCATATCTGTTCAACGTGGTTGCCTTTTCCTTCCAGTGGTGGATGGTATAGCATTGGGCCGAAAGGAGTATAGCTTTTTGGCGACGAGGACGTGGAGATACCATACTTATTTCGCGCATCTCGCCAGTCGACTTTAATCACTCAATGCATCAGGAAGGGAATGAGAAATGTAACCCTGTGGACATCCCTCAGAGTTATATATGGTCTTTGTGGCCCGGCCACTGTACCATCACCCAAAGGGACGGTGAAAAGACGTGCTAGAGAATGGCGACAACGTCAGTCCAATGGGGACGGGAGCAGACTTTTGTACGAATGCTTGGGGACAAACAGAACAAAGCCGACCGTCGGCCTTCACGCATGAACCGTGATAACCACCTGCAGGCGTTGGAGATAAGAATGGTTACATTCAGAGGATCAGCCCTGACATTCCTGCAAGCCAAATCAAATGAAAAGGAATGTTTGGATCCTCAACCGTTATCTCTCCCCCCTGGCCGCATCCTACGTAAACTACGATAACTACGATAACAAACAAGGTGAGGCTATTTGTCTCCAGGTCTCCATAACTCTCCGCAAACAACCCCGGATAGGTTCCTTCCCTTTATCGTCTTAAAGCTTGTCGAGCTGATAGGGTCTATGATCCCCTCTCAAGGCCATCCATCATCGATGCAGAGTACCGCCCATTGAACCTCTTCAGAGCGTCAATGCGTCTCGACGGCTTATCTGCTGCCAGTCAGTTGGCATCACTCCCGCGGAGACAAGTCATACTCCCCCCTATCACATACGTCTGCATTATGATAAGCAGCAGGCAATCATCATTGGCAGACTTAGTAAAATGAGCTGCACAATAATCCTCAGCCGGCATAGCATGAGTCAATTGCTTTGAGAAATATAACTTGACATCATCCTGGCTCTGGACAACATCTTCTCACCCCTGATATGCATATCAGCCATAAAGCTGAAGCACGTACACTTAATCCAAGTGACGCAATACCCCTTATCAGCTCCTCTAAGAACGACGTATCTACTCTGACTTGACTTCTACCAATCACCAGCCCAAACATTCTACACCGAAACATTGTCAATATGAACAACTGCCACGATACACTGGAGGAATTATACTGATTACCCCTGCTAGAGATACGCACAGACACATACACCTTATCAACCGTCTACCTAATCATTCACCGACAGCACTTTACGTGTTGCATTCTCCTCCCAGATATTACCGCCAGCATGTACGATAGATGATGTTAGGGGTGCACTATATACATACGACACTAGGGTTTATCGGCTCCAGCTGAACACAATCACAGTAGTCCTTTTACCCAGTAGAATATCCGTACTCTAAGCATGGTTTCTGACAGATAGCCTCGGAAAGGCTGGTGTTGAAATAGTTGAATTGACCCTCAATAAGAGATGAATACCATTCCCTCCAAGCTCACACGACCCCCCTCAGCTTCTATTAGTTGTTCAGCGATACACGTATTTTCTTAACTTGGGTAACCCACGAAGGGACTCTGGTATTTTTGTTGGAAAATATGCGGGATCCGAATAGGCCAAAAGGCTGGAATAATGGTTGTACTAGAACTAGGATGGCCAGGTAAGTAATGATAGGGACGAGGTTAGGATAAATGGTGGTCCCTGAATACGGTAACCTAGTCTGACTGTATCTTAGAGAGTTATATGGCGTTGAGTAGCATTACGATCATGGTTCTCTGTGTTGTTATGGAATGAGGACAGGGTTTGGTATATCGTGGCGGGTGCCCACGAGTGCTATGGTTTCCTTAACATGCTTAGATCCATGTCCGGCGTCAATCAGGACTACACGGAGGCGTTGCATACTCGACCAAAGATGAACGTCAGGTCTATAGATGCCATCTTCATTATCGTACTATCAATCCAAGTCTATCTGTGATACATCCGTCCATACAGGAGAAGTCTATGTTTCGTTGAAGAAGAAAAGAAAAGTAGAAAATCTATGTGGCAGAAGAGATGATAGATAATGATAGGTGGGAAAGGAAAAGAATATCAACGTCAACAGGAACATGTCGAATCAGTCCATAAAGGGGGTAATAAAAAAAATGCAAAAAGGAAAAGGCTTAAGCAAGAGACGTAAAACCATAGCAACCCTTCACGTCCACCAGCCGTTCTCCATCAACCGGGAATGAGGAAAAGGTGATCATTCAGCGTTCAGGTGTGATGGCATGGAAACGAGTGAATCGTTGCTGGGTGGCCAATGTTTGGCAACTAAGTCGATCATATTGTGGGTGAACGCATGGTGAACCTAGATCGCTGTGCCCACGGGCCAGTCGGCCAAAACGTCTACCCTCGCCATTAGACCTACTATCAATGACACCTGTCCCGCTGGTGCTCTAACAACATAGCTCGTAAAACCAGACATGGATATCCAATGATGAAACAAAAACAAAAGCGACGAAAAAGGCCGAAGTGATAGAATGAAGCCAATGACATCAGAGATCTAACTGTTCCCTTGTGCAATTGTCACTTCAATACAAGTGTAGAAAAAGGGTCTCACGGAAGAAACGAAAGATGGAAAATGCCGCCCAAAGTCCTTTGCGCCCGCTAATGAATAGCTGTAAAGGAAATGCCCACGATGGAAAGGTGGAGGGTAGAAGAAGAATAAATGCAAAAAAAGATCGCACTGGGTATTATGTAACGGAAGCTTCTTTTTCTTGCTCAAATCAATGCCGACGTGCCGATTCATCACCGGGGAGACTGTCGTTGGCCCGGATGACCCATCGGGGGTGGACTGCCAAATGACGCTTGTTGTGCAGCGTCCCCGGCATACATCTGATACTGAACGACGTTCATGGGCGACATATTATTCACGTCTTGCCAGGCGGAATATCCCATTGCTGCGGGGGCAGCGGCATACGTTACGGCAACCGGCGTCCCCTGAAGGTCCGTCGGGGTAGGGCTCTGCGGATTCACGTGGTTTCCCGGGAAAGGCTGCACTGGGCTGGCCATATCGGAGTTCATATCTGGGGGAGGTTGCTGGAATTGGCCGGGGTTGGGGTATGGCGCCGCAGCCATGTCTGGTGGGGGGTAGGCCATAGGTCGTGTTGGGGGCACTTGCCATACTGATCCATCCGGTTGTATCGCATACGTCGGCGCGGGACTGAGCGTCTGCGGTTGTGATGGGACTGTCGGTGTCGGAAGCCCATGTGCGAGTGGCATGGTGGCCATGGGGTTCGGTCCCGGACTCCATACATTGGAAGGCATGTTCACCATCTGTGGTTTCCCTGCCGACATATTTGCTAATATTTGACCGTCCGCTGAGATCGTCGTGAATTCGTCCCACGGTACCGAGGGATCGAGGGGCGGTGCTGTTGCAAACTCAGGACCCCCTACATTGCGATCTAACTTTGTTAACGAACCTTACCCTCCCAAGGGAAAGATCACCACCCACCTGGCGTAAACGGTGTCATGGAATTTCCAGCGAACGCTCCGGCGTTGAACGCCGCGACATCTGGGGCGGAACTCAACGGTATGGGCTGGTATGGAAAAAAGGCCTCTGTTTGTTCTCCCCCGCTCACTGCCGGCGGGGAGGACGAGGCGGTTGATGGATCGGTCGACGCGGTGTTCGAACCTGGGCGAGCTTTCTTCTCGATTGGTGGTTGCTGATCCACTGGGAAGAACTGACACTCCTTTTTCAGTCGAATACAATTCTCACATCGACCCTGAGCGTCGTCCGCCGCCACCAGACATCGTATCTTTCGTCGCCGACAATGCACTGTGGGATGATAAGCAACCAAAGTCTCTTGAGGAGGTAGCGATGCAACTCAGGGGGAAAAAAAAGGTAAACTGACCACATGCGACAGACGTGCGATGATACCCCAGCTTATTGCGCTTCTTATCTGCGGCTGTTGAGGATTCCATGATCGCGGTTTGCGAAGTAGGTGTCGAAGTCATAGTAGTTCCGACAACCGCAGGCATAGCTCCAAGGAGCGAGACAGAGAGTTAGAGCCCCGAAAGGGAGGGCGCATGAATCGCACGAGGTTATAAAAAAAAAAAAGAAGAGTCGAATGGGTGAGATGTACTCGATCCCCAAGGTGCGCGAAGACTACTAGTAGTGACTGGAGAACGAAAGTCCACCCATGCAGAGCGCAGGGACTGAAGATCCAGACAGAAAGGGACACACCACGCGCGGGAATCTGGGGGCGATCGGTGAAGTGTGTTGCTTTGGCTGGTGAGGTTGTCGTACGTAGACCGATTTCGCCGTTTCGCAATGTTACTCCACAGTCAATCTGCTGCGCGCAGGCGATGCTAACCAACAACAATCCACAGAATGAAGGATGGGCAATCCAGCGTTGGTTTCACACGATTAGCTCGTGGTCGGGAGGAACCGCACTAGGGGTGTAAGTATTATTTTTAATTGTTTCGTCGTCGTCGTGGCCGTCGTCAAGCAAGAGGGAATAGTTGTTTAGTATGTCGCAGGGTTGGTTGAGGGTAAATTGGCCCACGGGGACAAGGACCGTCTCCGCCCACGGGTCTGAAGGAGGTATTATAAAAGACAATATTAATAGGAGAAAAATAAAAATAAAAATCGAAAAATAATCAAGAGGAAAATAATAGAAGAAATATAAAATCCAGATCAGGTGAGAACTAATGGTAATCCAGGGACAGGAGACACCTCTTTCCAGAACACGTTGAAGGTTGGAAAAGGGAGGAAAGAAAGTAAGGTACCTCGTCGCAATGAAACCTTGGGCGTGAGAATAATTAAGAAGAAGAAAACTGGAGCCAAATGGAGAGCGATACCAATGAAAGAAAGAAAGGAAGTAAACCTGAAAGAAATGGAGAGGCCCGGTGCGTAATAATCAATGAATTGCCTACTTACACTTCGGGATCGAGGATCTCGGGACTTTTACTTCTTTTTCTTCCCTTTTAATTATGGAGATTAATTTTATGATTAGGATTAGTATTTTATTTGGCTGGTTAGAATTTTTTTGGAATTTAGGTCATCTTATTTTCCTCAAAGAATAGCGAGAGAGGGGGGCTTAGAAAGAAAGGGGGACAGGAAATTCGAAGCTACTAAAGGAGAATAATAATTCATGGAGGAAAATCAAAGAGACTCGAAAGGTAAAATAAAATAAAATAAAAAAGTTCAAAAAAAAAATATTAAATAACAGAGGGAAAACCAAAACAAAAAAAAAATCAAGAGGGAAAAAAAGAAAAAAGAGAAAAATTTCCAGAGTGGATAACAGAGACGAACCAAACAGGAAAGGAATCATGAACATAATCTGGACAGTGAATATACTAGAGATAATTATAGATGGGCAAGTGAATTGAGGATGATGAATCCCTCCCCCAGTGAATTACATACTGGATGGAGACCTTCCAGAATCAGACCCTGAATAATAAAACAGCCTAAAAGAATAGCACTATGCCCTAAACTGCAGATGAAACACCTCAATCTCTCTAGTTTTTCCTTTTCTTTTCTTTTTTTTATTTCACAAAACTTGCAATCAACCTAAGCAGTCTAATGTAGGTACAAGGATGATGATGATGAATGTGATTCCTATTATTATCACATATTCTAATCTATATTGAACACCCTTTCCCCAGATAGATACTAATCAACCCACTCCCGGTGACATGGGTTGGAGGTCTTGTCAGGAACAATGATTGGAATGTGGCTGTGGGACGCCATTGGCCCTGTTGATACATTGGACCCAAGGACTCCCTTTCCTTTCTCTCTTTCAGACTGGGATGAAAGGGTTGCCAAATTCCTCTTCGAGAGCTCGGTTGTCTGAGGCTGTACCCTAATACTCTATACTATTATATGATTTCCTGCAATCTCCCCATTTCTACTGTTCCCCAATACGTCGCTCTCCGAGAGAGATATAAAACCCGTTTAATATTCCATCAGGCCATCGGATATCCCCCCCCCCTCTCCCTCCCCTGACCTTCTCCAGCCACTCCAGATGGTGGTTCATCCCAATTCAACGCAACCATGGTCCCAGAGGCTTGTGACAGACCTCTGTAACAGGATTAGTGGGGGATGTGGATGTGGGGGTTTCTTTTTCCTTCGAGTCTTCGCCAGGCATGTTTCCCCCCTCCCCCATCACTCTCCCCTCTTTCCTCCCAGTGGGTTGGTTAAGGGGCAAAAGAAAGGTTGAAAGAGTAAATAAAAAATAAAAAATAAAAATAAAAAAAAATAAAACTCCATCGGTAAAATTTTAGATACCTGAAAAAGTCTACGACCTGTCAATCATGGGGGAATCTTGAAGGGGGGGGGTCAATTGGAGCCTGACTCGGAGACATTAAATTTAACTCCCTCGTTTGGCCAGAGCCTTACCGGTCGTGATTGGTGAAGGGTTCATGGGGCTGGCTGTGGATGAAGCCAATGAGGCGGTACCTAGGCGTAGAAGAGCTTCCCCTTTGGGTGGTGAGAAGTTTGGCTGCGTGTTCAGACGGCCCAAAGGAGCTTAGCGGAAAGTCGAAACGGACCCTCGAAACTTTGCTGAGCTTCGAGAAGCCCTGGAGTCGTCATCGTTTTTCTCTGGTTCGCCAATCAGGGCCGCTCAAACAGCTCCACGGTATGGGGCAGGGACTAATTTCATCGTCATCCCAGTCGATGGATGGGGATTCCACCACGATGTATTAATGAGGATGAGCGTTTCACCTTTATCTGGTGGGATTTTTTCTTCGATTGATTTTTCTGCTTGGATTATTTTAAACTCTTGTCATTCTACTCCGGTGGTTTGAGGTTGCTACAAACAAATATATTAACTTCTGGGCTACACTGCAAAACAAGCAATGCTGTTCTATTGCATTGGTCGGAAATATCACCCCCTCTGCTGCAGGCGATATCGATCGTCGTGCATACTTTGTCTGCCAACTTTTTCTTTCTCTGGAGTACAGATCTGTCAGAAAGGGGTGGGCCGGTCAAGGTTTAATTAAGGATCATATCTGCATCTTAGGGCGTCTGGCGATTCTTGGCTGAGTACACACTCTTCTGTAAGGGACTTGTACAAAGAAAAGCAAAATCGGAAAGAAATCAATTCAAAAACCTGTTAACACCACTGTTAAGAGACAAGCTACTGTGTGGTATACCGTTGAACCACCATGATGGGCACAGTAGGATATAATCATAGCAAATATACAAAGCCTCACGGTCCAGTCCATCAGCCGTTGCCCTATGGCTGACCAGACCAATTGATTGATAACCAATATCATGACACACAGCGCACCGTCTCAGCACAGACTTAAGCCGCCACCGATATTAAGAAGAGTAACAATGCAACTCTAGTCCCCTCTTTCGAGTAGGTATATCCAACGAAGATATCGGTCTCTCCATCACCGTTACATTATCAATGCCACCGTACCCATTGCCTTCGTCATGGAAGTCAATCTCTGACAAGACGTACGCAAGTATGCGTGATTATCATCCAGTATTCTCATCATTCTTTCCTGATCCGCGATCGCGTGTTACGACCGGCCAAGAACCCTCAATGTCGCACACCTCCGGGTCCCTCCCCTCCCCCCATAGATATGGAGAACAGAAACAGGAGCTGCTGTTCAAGCAACCGATGGGCGAAGCTCAAGCATTGCTTAATCTCAGGGTCCACGGAGAGTGTCCGCGGGCATCCGCCCTGCTACGTAAGTAAGTGAGGGCGAACCAGAGATTAGACTCGGGTCTAATTTAGTCCCCATCCAATGCCCGACCACTTAACGGATTCGGCAGTCTACCGATGAAACTGGCCTATTCTTTTTTTTTTTTTTTTTTTTTTTTCATTTTCATTTCCTGCAAGCGAAACCCGAGCCCATGTGAGGAGACGTCGGGCATGGAGTTGGTTTAGCGTCTATACTTAGTAAGGTCGTACCTTTAGCGTTCTCCAGATTGGGAAAGGCACCGCTTGAGATCACGATAAATGAGAGATGACGTTGGTCGATGATGAAGATGATGCCATCCGAGTTGTGTCTGGTCTTGGTCAATTTTACCTATCCAGAGGCTAAAGGAGGCTTTATACCGACGGAGTATCATCTCCGAGTGTCAATCGAATAGAATTGGTCCTCCCCCTTGCGTTTCTTTTTCTACGTGATTGTTTGTGGTTGCTTCATTTCTCTGTATCGCCTCGTATTACGGAGGGAAGGACCAGTTGGGAAACGATGTGAGAAGAAAAAATAAAATAAAACTATACTAAAAAAAGAAAGAAATGCCGAATCAAATCGAACACAAAAAAACACTCCTGAAATTGTGGCTGATCCAGACAGTATTGATAGCAGGAACTGCTATAACCCAGCGTGAAAATTCCTCGTTTGGTCCGTCTGTGCAGTGGGATCGGGCGATATACGTAAGCGACGTTGACGAGATCGCCGAAAATTAATCTATCATTAATCTATCGCTGCTCCATCTGCTAACGCCCACTCCAAGATGAAACAAACGGGGGTTAATATATCGATGAGCTTGTTTGTTTCATTGGATATGACTCTGGGCTAAAGTGCAGCCTCTGCCCAAAGCAATGTATGTATGTATGTATGTATGTATCTGGTAGGGTTCCGGATATCGACTTGGCCATGCAAGAAGTAATTTAAAGTATGGAGATGGATTACTATAGATAGAACCCCTACTTTCCTGACACATGGGTACCCTCCGTTTCAACCCTCGGTAAAGACTCCCTCCACTTTCTAGCTGCAGGGACTACTACTAACTACACGGTCAAACCCATTCTCATCTACCAACTAAACCTCCAGAAATTCTCCGAGGATAAATCTTCCCATCCGCCAATGATTGGTGACCTCCAGGACAGCCCGATTTGTCAGTCCGATCCAACTCCACGAACCCTAAGTTCGAACTAATATACGGAGTTCTCCGTTGAGACCTACACCAACCACGATGGCTTACTTGCCACCGTCCTATGTAGTTTAATAAGTACGGTACTTCTTAGTGCCACGGATCCAACTGTAACTTAATCCACGATCACTAGAGCAAAAAAGGCCAAACCCGCCAACAAGAAAATCCCACCTCCTCGTGTCCGGACCTAACCACCGATCCAGACTAGAGCCTTGTCATAGTGTGATGCCAGCAGCGCAATTTCCATGGTTGGGTATTTCCCCTGAGGCTTCTAGGGTCCTTCTGGACGCTTGCACAGGCTTGTCATGGAATGTCGATCGGCAATGGATCGTCTCGTCCTACGAACCACCGTTCCTTGGTCACCATCGGTGGTTTTAGGAGTAGTTTCCACGCATGCATTGCGTTTCCCATTAGGGACGATACCCGGACCAAATCCAGCGCGAAACGGACGTTCTGCCGTTCAGGGTAAAGCAGCGTTCGCGCCGCTGAGGTGTACTCAGAGTAATTTGGCCCCGGGGGGAGCTTGGCGCAGCGCATCCTTCATGTCTGTCTTAATTTCACCTGCGTAACCAATGGATTTACCTGCGTCTTCAAGCTGCTATTCCAGTAACTGTGCAATCTGATTGGCCAACTAATTATCAATCTTCAGCACAGCCAAACGTGATCCTCTTCCGTAACCCTCCCCCCTTCTCCCCTTATCAACCAAGGACCTACGTACCCTACGTACCTACTCTCAATGCCACTAGCCTGCGGATGTATGACCCGCATTGTTGGTGGTGTCTCTGGTCAGCGATCTAGACATCCAGCACCACCACCACCAACACCACGCCCCATAATGGTCCATAATCACTATGCCGGAACAGGCACGCAGCGAGCGGCACTACCCGCCTCAGGGACTGATGTCCTGCACCCTGTGTCAATCGAGCGGCTCGACTCTAGTGCCAGCTTAATTTCATCGCATATTGTTCAGATTTAGAGCTTCGGTGAGGTCTCCACTCGGAGGGGCCGTTTCCAGCTGGTCCATGAGCGAAGGTCCCCGTCGCGGTAGCTATCGGGTATATTCCTTGGAGGATTGCCGGGTCGGTGAGGTTAATACTGCTCATTTTATTAGAGCGGCGAGTCCTTGATCTATTTCGGTCACGGACCGGCTGCTGCACGACTAAGGCGTTGCTAGCTTACTAGTTGAGCGCGCCTGGCAGCCTTATCGGTCGACGGTCTGGTTGCGGTGCTTGGACGAAGACTATGCTGATGAGAATTTAGAAGGACAATGAGAAGGCCTATCTGACTCCATTCAAAGAGCCTTCGATGATCCAAACGAGTACTATCTGGAGAACATCGTCCAAGACGTGTGCATACCATGTACAATTTGGATATAGAAAAACACAATATCCCCAACCCACAAAAGAACAACGACACCCGGGATCAGAACCTAACCAGACACTTGGATGAACTCCATTTCTTACAAATTTTGTTTGTTCTTGTTCGTGCGTGTTGTGGGACTGCCGAATCTGTCTGCCTGATTAGGCACCTCCATTCGAGTATCCACTTGTTCTGTAAGACTTTCCTGGACGCAAGATATCTGGTACTAGACGGCTGCCATCGGCAACGAACAAATGGAGGTAAGCGGGTTATACTTATGCCCTAGCCTTGTCGAAGGTGGACACAGTTAACAATTCATCTAGGACTGGCCCAAGAAGAGAACAGCACAGTTGGAAATGTTTATATTCTCTCGGTCCCGCCCTGAACACGGAGTCGTCTCCTATCAAGGTAGATGTATAACGGCGTCAACCAGGTCATGGCTACCAGAGCCTTGAGCAACTGCAAGTACCAGTCCAAGCGCTGGATTCATTTGTTATCCCAGACAACGACTCTGTTTGTGTCAACACACCGTGGAACTTACAATATCTGCGCAGCAGTATATGACCAGAGCTACAACTGACGGCGTATACCAACCCAGAAGTCAACCCTACAATCACAAGCACCACACCAGACCATTCATATGCCGCAACTGACAGCTCCAGATAGACTATACCTCAACCAGACAAACCACCACCACCACCTCACTCCTTACGCGACATATCAAGAACGCCATCTACAAATTACATATACATATACATGCAACCGTTATCAGTCACCACCGAACTCTCTCAACAGCGGAGAAAACACAAAACCTCCATCCGCTGGATACACCCCCCTCCCCCCCAGGAACCCAGAACCAACAACAAAAACCACGGCAATCAACCATCCAAACACACCTCTACCCCTTACTACTCCAACAAACACAGCGACACATCTACTACCAACACACTAAACCCAAACCCAACCACCAAAATAAGTCTAACCAAAAGCGATCCCAAACTAGCCCACACCTTAATCATCCCCCACCAGCAAAACAACCCAAGAAACAAACACCAACCACCACCAATTACCCCAACAGGCTAACCTCTCTCCACAAACCAAGTACGAGAGTAGAGTTAACTAGACCCAAAAGCAAAAGCCACGTAAGGCACCTTCACCAAACCTAAACCCAAGCCCAAACCCAAAATACAAATACTACAAATACTACAAATACTACAAATACTACAAATACACATAAACCAACCCCCACCCCCACCTGGCACCAACATCTAGCTTCGATATGGAGTACTACTACGTAGTACTAGTATAGTCAGTCCCTCCTCCCCAGTGCATTTTCATTGAGAAAAACGCAGAGCATACCCAGATCGAGGCAAGTGCCCGGCTATGGTGAAACGACGAAGGATTCGAAACTTGCACTAAGGGGGGGGGGAAAGAGACTTAGGCTAGGACGTCTTGGGCGTTGGGTGCTGTGTTGGGGTTAGTTTCGGGTCTTGAGGGCTTTTTTAATAGCCGAGATTCTTCTTTTTGGTTTTTTTGAGGGTTTTTTTAGGTTTGGTTTGTATGTAGGTCTGGATGAGTGGATTCACGGGTTTGGGGGTTTTCTTTCTTTCTTGGGTTGATGTTTGAGGGCTCTCGTAGTATGTATCTACTTTACATAGTATAGTATATTGGGTTGATATGCGGTTGGGGTATGGGTGTCATGGGTAGTATAGTATAGTGCATACATAGAAACAGGTATAGCTTAGCTGGACGTTCACTCCGTATTACTTTGGCTTGTTGGATCGCATGGATAATAAGTGATCTGCTGACTTTGATAATTTGGCTCCGGGCTCTTCTATATTCCTTATTTTGAACTGTTTTACATTCTCCTCATTCTTTGGAGGTTCCTTGGTAAAGCATGTTTCACGGTAGACTTGATACCAGATCAATCCTTGGTAGGGATGAAAAAAAAATAAA